>NW_022196915.1:50664878-50692077 GCF_008632895.1 Mastomys coucha
CCACACACGCACGCACGCACACACACACACACACACACACACACACACACGCAAGCCAAAGTAGTGAATTTTTGAAGTTCTTTAACTTTTTTTCTTGCGTCAAAACTGAATCTCCTATTCCGGTCCCCAGCTGCCTAGAAAACTGTTTCCTAGTGTTCTATCAGCAAAGCTAACCTAATTGGCTCAGGGCCTGGATGGGGTTCACAAGTGCCTGTGAACACATGGCACGGAATTAATTGTGCCCTTGCTGGCATGGGTGGATGACCTCAGTTAGTATCACACATTCATACACGTCAGTGACGTGAGCTGGACCTGCAGCTAACAACACATCCAGCCTGGCAACGGTGTAAACTATGAATATTTCCTACTGCTCTTTCATGCCCTGGCTCGAGACATGTTTCCTCCACCTGGGGCTGCCTCTGGGACCTCCTAGGTTCTGGGGCTGGTGCCATTGCTTGCTCTGGTGGCAAAGGGGACCCAGCTGGGGTCTGTCTGAGGAGGAAGAGGCCATCTCAAAGATCCAGCTCCTTATCAAGAGGATGCAGTCATGAAACCCCCCCACCCTCTGAGTCTCTGCTTCCTTTTGGATCTCAGAGCATCTTTGATCTGGAGCCTTAGGCGGTTTTCCTCCCTCTCTTCCTACTTCCTCCCTCCCTTTCCTCTCCTCCACCAATTTAGGGAAATCAACTCTTATGTAGGAGAAAAAATTGCCACAAGTAATAGCTACGTTAACTCTTTCTTAGCAGTAAAGATCAACTGAGCTGCAACTGACAAGGATGTAGAGTCCATCTCCAGTGGGTCATGTTACTGTAAACAGGGAGCAACTTAAAAATATTATGTATGTGTATATATAATGTATGTACACACGTATACACGTATAAAGAGAAAGGAGAGAGAGAGAGAGGGAGAGAGAAGAGTAGAAGGGAGGGAGAGAGAAAAAGAGGAAAGAGAGAGAGAGATCCTATAATCCAGGGTGTCCTTGAACTTGTGATCCTCCTGCCTCAGCCTTCTGAATGCTGAGATTATGTGTATGCTTGTGTGTGTGTGTGGGTGTGCATGTATACGTGTGCTGATACTGAGCTGATACTGAGTGTCCTAATTGAACCTGGAGCTCACTGATTCAGCAAGACTAGGTAGCCATGGATGCCCAGGGATGTTTGTCTCTGCCTCCCCAGAACTTTTTACATAAGTGCCTGAGGTCTGAACTCAGGTCCTCATGCTTGTGTGGGAAGCACTTTACCAACTGAGCCATCATCCCATCCAATCCCCACACCCAGCTTTTATTATGGTATCTATCCTCCCATCTGAAAAACAGCTTGTCAAAAGGGCTTAAAGGAGCCAGTAGGGCTTATTACAACCACACAGTAGGCATCATGAAATCTATTGACCTGTTATTTAGTCAATAGGTACATCTGAAGGCAATCTGATTATTTCCAAAAGGAGTCTTGGGTAGGTATGCTCTGCCACTCTGTGGCTGTGAGACTGAGCCTAGAGGACTGGTGGGTATAAGGTTCTTCTAGAAGAGGAGGGCCCTGGAGACAACCAGGAAGTCTGGGTTGCCCTTTACCAGCCCAGGCCTCACCTCTCTGCTCTCTAGCCTTCACATTATTTTTCCCCAAAGACCCAATTTAGACAAGTTGCTTTTGGGTTAGCTGAAAAATGGGTGATAATGCTTTATATCCTATAAATAGCATTCCTTGCAGGATACTTGGTGTCTTGCTCTTAGATTAGCGAGGTCCAAGGCTGGGTCAAAGGACTATGTGGATAGGTTGACTCTTGTCCAGCCAGCATCAGGCTGGCTCAAAGCTAAACTCATCCTATCTAAGAGCCCTTTCTATTGCTGGATTGCGTAAGGACAGCCTGCAGCTGGACCATCAGCTGTGGCTTTGGGAATGGGCTTGTTTATAACGCTGAGACAAAGGGAGGAAGCCCAGAGCTGTGGAAACAACAGGCTTTCCTGTGGCCTGGGCCTTTCATCCAGGGGGCACTGTGAAGCAGGCTCCTTGAGCCACACACACCACCCCTGAGATGGGATTGAGCAGAGTGTGGAAGAAGGAGGTGTGACCACTATGATTGTGCAGGGAGGGTTCCACCACTCCCCCAGAACCTGAAGGGCATGTGTCTGTGTGTCTGTCCATTTTATAGAGGACATGTTCATACCCAGGGAAGTGAATTCTTGTCCCTGCTGAAGGGAAGTGCTGGGATGTTAAAGGGTCAAATTTAAATGTTTCTCCTGTTTGTTCTCAAGTAGACATCTTCATGATGGGAAAGATGCGGGCTACCTGTTCCAGACAGTCAAGACAGGTATCTTGGAGCCCCCAGCTCCTGTCAGAGAGTCGTAGCATCTCTGTGTCTCAATAACTCATTGTAAAGAAGAGAAGACACAGGCCCAAGTGAGGCAACTTACTCACACACATTCAACACTTTCTGGGTCTTGCTCAGGAAAAGTGGTCAAGAGACAGCTTGTAGATATATGGGGGAGGAAGACAGAACAGTTTGTCTGAGCCATCGCACAGGGCTCCAGCTCTGTCTGCCTCTTAGCTGAGATTACGTAGGTTGGAGTCAGACCAATGCCCACAGCATGTTAGAACTGACTCCAACTGACTCCAGCTGGTGATCCAGGGTGGCAGCCTCCTGGATGGAGATGAAGCAACTAGAAAAAGGACCACCCCTTCCACATAGCTTTTACCCATCAGGGTTGTGACCTGACCAGGGATCTTCAGCATCTGCTGGCTCCTGCTGGGGCTGCATCTGACCCCAAGTCTCTACTGCCCACATTCTCAAGGCAACTGATGATTGTTTCAATTTAATTCCAGATCCATAGAAAAGTTGCCTGCCTACTGCAGAGGAGCCCCACGTCCTTCCCCATTCCCATAGGCATCCATCATTTCTATCCCCTGCTTCCTCGACCTCAACAATTCTGAGCCCAAAGGAAGGAAAGCAAAGAGCAGAGAGGGCTGAAGTTCCTGGTGTTGCTAAGAGCAAAGGCTTTCATTTCTCGAATCATGGCCCCTGCAGCGCTGGGCATCAAGGAACCTCACTTCCCTTGAGAAGTTTGCTGACCTTTCTGGTGGTGTCCAGAACTTGGTGAGCATTCAAGATGGTGTTTTGGCAAGGTATGGTGGCTTATGCCTGTAGCACCTGAAAGGCAAGAGGATTAAGAATTTGAAGCCAACCTGGAGTACATAGTGAGACTGGATCTCAAAGCCAAAACAAACAAAGCAAGGCCAATAGCAATAAGATACAAAATGTATTAGGTGTTGGTTTACAACCATGGGATTGCAATGGTGGGCATTTACAAAACCAGAAAGTATAGAAGCAGTGGATTCAATGGGTAACTGGGAGAAACAAGATGAGATAGTTGGGTGAAGAAGACCAGAGATCAGCCTAGAGTGCCATAATTACGATTTGGTTTCAGGGTGTTCCCTAAGGCTTCATGTGCTAAAGTATAATCCCCCTTGTGAGGCACTGAGAGGGTAAAAACGTCCTTTGGCTGTGGTGTGTAAATGAGGGACTTTGGGAGGTGACTAGAAGGCGGTTACCAGGTAAAATCTACACGAATGAATCCTGGTGGCTTCATACCAAGAGGGGAAGAGACCAGGGGAGACACACAGGCTCCCTGCTTCTCACTGTGTGTTGGAAACTGGGTCCCCAATGACATGACATTATTAATAGGTGGTAGGACATTTAATAGGTGTGGCCTTGTCTAACTAAGTCATTGGAAGTATTGCCATAAAAAGGGATCAATGTACTTCCCATGGGATCTCTTGAGTTTCCTCAAGAGTACACTGTTGTAAAAGAGTAAGGCTAGTCCTCTGTAAATGCCTATGGGTTCCACTCCCTTTCTCGTGTGCTTCCACCATGATGCCAGTCCATCTGCTAGGAAAGGATGCAGCCAAGCATCAAAAGGCCCTGTCCTAAGGCTGAACCAATGGGGACAACTGATCTTGGACTTCCAGGCTCCCAACACAGTTGAGTTAAATAGACATTATTTTTTTATTTATAAATGCCCCTCTTCAGATATTTTATTATAGCAGCAGAAAACAAACCATTAAAGTTTATTAAATATCTATTTACCCTTTGAGCTAAGGACATGACCTCTTTTGACCATCTCTCTAGCTCTTTTACCCTCTTACTTCTGATAGAAGTTAAACATGAGGAAGCACCAGGAGGGGATCAGAAGGAAAGGAGAGAGAGTGTGTGTGTGTGTGTCATTGCTGCCTCACTTTGAACCCAGCCATAGCCTTGGCCTTGACTGCATTTGTCTGTTCAAGTTCCTTGGATTCTTTAGCTCTGGGGCTCCTGACCCAAGGGTGCCAATTCCTCTCCTGCCAGACAGGTATGTAGCCAAAGCTTCCTACTGGTAGTGTCTCCTAGGCACATCCCCGTACGAAACAGGTTGGACTCAGAGCATTGAGCTCTCTACCCATGTCTCCTCACTAAACAATCTTCAGATAGTTAACTTTTGATGCTGACTCTCACTGTCAGAATGACCCCTGAAGCTTTGGGACACTCAGCACTGGGCTACCTTGCAGTAACCACCCCAGCCCCAGTCCAAGAAGTGGCCAGTAGAAAATGATCTGACTGATGGGCCTATCAATCTCACAGACCTCAAATACTGTCAGAGCCACCTGGGCTCCTCATATTCACCCTAGGGATTGGACCTCAGGTCAAGCACAGACTGAAAACCTCATGACCCTTGTGCCCTATTACTGTTTATCATTCACTCAGATATTCACTCAATAAGCACTTCCCCAGCACCAACAATGTGCTACACTGCATTATGTATTGGGGACTCTTGAATCCCTCCTGACCGGTTGGGGAAATAAACCAGATGTGCCCACAGGTGTACAGGATCGATCAGCTTGGGGATGAGAAAGGCAGAAACAAATCACTGTGGGAATCAGGAAGACAAGAACATGGAGGTGGGACACAGAGTCCTCTGCCTTGTATGTTATGTAGAAGTAGCTGTAAAAATTCATTAACTAGGTTGGATAGCTACTGACTAGTGTCTAACTAGAGGAGAATCAGTGACTGTGGGTGCACTAGCATGTGAGCCGGGAAACATTATGCCACCCACCCTCATACTGGGATGGGGCTGAGCCTTGAAGGTTGGACAATTTGCCCAGCAAATGTCAGGTACAGAGACTATTTCTCCAACCCCTTCTGCATCCATATAGGACAGAAAACTGCTTCCACAGATTTCCAGGTAAGAAGAGGTTGAAGTAGAATGTTCTAGATGAGCTATCTTTACCCCCAGTGGAGTGTCATAGAGTATTACCCACCTCAAGCTGACCCTAAGCAGGGACAGTGAACATTTCCCAGTGTCTGCTGCCCATGGAGGCTACAGGTTGCTTCGGGTCATTCAGTAGACAGACGATGGGACCCTGAAGACTGGACTCTCCCAGGCCTCACCCTGGTCTCCTCCTGGGCTCTGCCCCACCTCTGTCTCTTTCCTTCCTCACCGGGACTTGGCCTCTAGTGGCCTCAAGGGCGACCTCGACCACGGTGAGAAGCATGATGACAAAATGACAAAAACATTCTTGAGGAAATGAGGCTCTCTGCTCGGAGGCCACAGCGGTGTCAGAGTCACTTGCTCTGCTGCCATGGAACTGTTCCAAGTGCTCCGGGCTGGTCCCCCTTCCTGTTTGGACTTCAAATTATTGTCCCCAGGGTGCAGAATCTTTTGGGGTTCATGGTCCTTAGTTTTTACACACCAGGATGACTGCCCACATGGTGCAGAAGCAGGCTAGGGAAGAAGCCGTGTAACCAGCTGAGAGCTGGCTCTGGCAGAGCCTTTGCCACTTAAGACTAGGGCACAAGGGAAAACATGGCACTTTGCCAAGCCACTGGTTTCTTCTGTTTGAGGGGTTTTCCCAGCCTCCTGGCCTCATAGGAACAGTAGGACAGGCTGAAATAACATGCCTAAGTATGCATAGACCCACACCTGGGTCTTGCTCCCAGTCTCATTTTGCAATACCAGGCTTTGCTCTAAAGTTGTCATTATGCCCAGCTGTGGTTGGTTGCTTCTAGACAACCCACCTCTCCCGGATCCTGCTATCGCCACCATCACATCAAACTAGTTCCTGTCAGTGAGGTGACTGCAGGCATCAACTTTACTCTACTGCATAGATGCTCACCTTCCCAAGCTCTGTCAGGGCACTGGCCATCCTTTTAGAGCCTCAGATGACTCTAGACCTAATGCCATGATGGGGTAATATGTGATTGCCACCCAGCTATGCCTGGTGGATGACCCCAATGAGTTCCAGCTCTGTCTGAAAAGTCCAAAGACTGAAAGCTTGTAGCATCCCAGTGCTTGGGCCTTACCCCAAACACAAAAGCCCAGCATTTGCTGGTAGAGTCTAACAGTCCACACCTTCAACACCCTTAGGGGCCTCCTGTGGCACAGAGGCTAGTCTCCCTCACCAGCTGCATTGCTTCTCCCTCCAGACTCTTCCTGAGCCTAGGGTTCTTTAATTTCCCCTGCATAAAAGCTACAGCTACCTCCTAGTTGGTAGCTAATGGCTTCTGCTGTAGGTCTTATAGTTATGGCTCTTTTGCACCCATTGTTTTGAATTGTTTTTGTCTAGTATATATGTGATAATTACATGTGTGCACACATGCATGTGTGTGTGTGTACATGCATGTGTGAATATGGCACATATGTGGAGGTCATAGGACAACTTAAGGGGGTCAGCTCTCTGTATGATGTGAGGTCTCGGGATCAAACTCAGGTCATCCCGGTTAGCTGCAAGAATTGCTGAGCCATCTCACAGGCCCATATTGATTTTTGAGGCAGGCTCTTTTATGCAGACCAAGGACTTACCAAATTGGTAGGCTGGTTGGCCACCAAGCCTCAGGGATTCTCCAGTTTCTTTGAGATAACAAGCCCCTGCCACCATACCTGACTTAGTACAGGTTCTGGAGATCAAACTCATGTCCTTATGATTGTGTGGCAAACACCTTGGCTGAGCCATCTTCAGCTTACTATCTTTTGAAAGCTGCATTTTTATTTTTATTTTCTGCATGACAGGTATATATTCAACTCAATGATTTGGGACACATGACCAAGCCCTGTGGTACCATAACCTCAGCCAAAGAAACAGACACATTAGTGCCTATCAGAGCCTCCTTTCATAGCTGATGGTTGAGTGTTTTATGCCAGTAGTAAGAGTGCAGAACAGGACACTCAGCTCTGCCAACAGGTCCTTCTTGACTCAGGTGCCTGCTGACCATAGTTCCTGAGACAGGGCGGAGATAAGATATCAAATCCCTGTGACATTCTGGGAAAGGCCCTTATCAGTCTGCGCATGCTGACTTTTTGCTGTCCTGTTCCTTATTTTCTCTTGTGGGTGGCGAGTGGCTGACTCTTCATGCCTCCTTATGTGATGCTTGCCTGAGGCCACTGTCACCTCATGACTAGCTTTCCCTACCCTGTATGTTTCTGAGAGTGACTGGGGGATGCTATAGCCTGGAACATCACCTAGAGATGATTCTCCAGCCTGGGATTGTTCTCTGGCCATTTCTCCTTATCCTTCAGGCTGGAGAGGTTTCAATGCCAGGTCCATAGCCTGTTTCTAGACTTCTGCATGTGCTAAGTCATAGGCGGGGTGGGTGAGGTCTCTGTTGTTGATTCCTGGCCCAGCTGCCCAGGCTCAAGAAAGCTTCAGTGTTCAGTGCTGTTTTCCTGAGTTTTGATGACTATTCCAATGTTTTAAAATAGCTCTGTCAAGTTCTGTGCATGCACATGCAAGTGTGCATGTGTGTGTGTGTGTGTGTGTGTGTGTGTCTGCGGGGGGGGGGTCCCATTACATACTTTTGTGTGGAGGTAGTGTCTTTGTGAGCCTGTGTATGTGTGTGGAGACTAATGGACAACCTCAAGAACCTTTCCTCAATTCTCATTCATCTGCCTTTGGTTTTTGAGACAGTATCTCTTACTTGCCTGGAACTCACCAAGTAGCCTAGGTTGGCCAACAAGCCCCTGTCTCTCCTGTCTCTACCTCTCCAGTGCTGGACACCATTCTATGTTTTATGCGTTATACCAGGCTGCTACCCCTCTTCTTTTGCATAGGTTCTGGGAATTGAACCTCATGCTTACAAGTCAAGTACTTACCTAAGCCGTCTCCCTACTGCCCTGCCTATTATTAATGCTCAGTTCTGCCCCTTACCTCAGGGCTAACTCCCCCCACCCCCAATCCACCCATTCTGTCCTCCCCAACTTTCCCCCACTCATTACTATCGATGTTTTCATTCTGATGCCCTTGGCCCCACCTTGTAACTATTCACTGGCCCATAAGTTCACGCACATCCCCACCTTCCATTGCTCCCTCAGCCCTGGCAGCTACAGGATATCTTCTTTCTTTAGCTGTTCACAAACACATAGTGGGCCACAATCAGGTGCCATCTCTACTCTCCCTACTTTCTCTGCTGTATGGATCCCTTGGCATCATTTACTCCACTCACATTTGTCAGACACCTCAGTATGCCAAGTCCAGGGCACAGACACACAGTCTCACTTCCTGCCTTTGAAGAGCCCGGGCCAGACTGTGCATCTCACTTGTCTGTTGAGACCCCTAAGTAGATGCCATGCCTATGGCCAGCTTCCCCTACTGATAAGCTGCCTAGAGAATATTGGCAAGTCTGGCGGGGTGGAGGGCAGGAAGATGTTCCGACACTGGTCTTTGTTTTGCTTTTCGGCAGTTTCCAGGGATTCTCCTTCCTGTGCCAGTATCAGGCTTTTTCCTGTCTTTTCCTTAGTTGTCATAGATGTGATCTTCCCTTTCAATGGTTGGGAGCCTCTTCCTAGTAGCTGCAGATGAAAAAAAGAGTCTCAGCATTTTTCTAGCTAAATCATACACCATCAGGTCCCCTGGTCGCCCTGAGCTTTTTTCTCTAGTGTCCCCTCTGCTCTCTGCTCCCCTCTTCCTAATTAGACCCTGGCTCTTTGGAGGGATCTGTAGGTGGGACTCACAGGTCCAGAATACTGAACTTATCTGCAATATATGTTGGAAAGAAAAGGAGTTCTTGTGCTTTTACAGTTTCCCACATCCTTATGACAGAAGTTGAGAATGTGATCCAGGACTATTGTCTTTGGTATTTCTCAAGATTCATTCAGGGAGACTGTGTGCAGGCCTTTCCCAGACAATCCCTGTATAATTCCAGTGTTCTTTAGTTCAGCACCCATCTTACTGTTGAGGTCATAGAAACCTGGAGGAGCTAAGCAGCTACTAGCCAGCTCCTGGCAGTGCCAAGGTGAGTCAGGAAGCAGCAGATCCCTCAAGCATCAAACCAGGTTCCTCCCTGGGTGATAAAGTCCATGAGGTGGATGTCTTTCTCTCCACCCTGTGTCTCCTTTCTGTTTGGCCAGCATCTGATACACAGGAGCCAATCAGTGTTTGTGGCAGGTTGCTCCTGTTTGTGAGCACCACATCGGCTCTCATCCAGTCACTTCACCAGGAGCTGCAAACTCAGATTGCCGAGGAATACGCATTCTGCCACATAGACCTGGGTCTTCTTCGCCTAAGCTCTCACCAGCTTGGCTTTGGAAAGATACCCTGCACTGAGTGACCATTCTTAAAAAGCAGTTCAGCCTAGACCTGATGTAATTGCTTTGCTTTAAAGATGTACTTAATTCTTGTTTATGTATCTGGGTCTGGGTATACTCAGAGGCCAGAAGCAAGCATAAGATCACCTGGAGCTAGAGTTACAGACAGTTTTGAGGTGCTCGGTATGGGTGCTTTAAACTGTACTCTGGTCCTCTGGAAAAGCAGTGGGTGCTCTTAACCACTGAGCCAGCCCTCCAGCCAATAGCCCACTTAATTTTCTTTTAAGTTGTATTTGTTATTAGTGTGTAGAAGGAAGCACATGTATACCACAGAATATGTATGGAGGTCAGAGGGCAACTTTTGAGAGTTGATTTTCTCCTCCTGTGAGTTCTAGGGATTGAACTTAGTTTGTGGGGCAAGCACTTAAGCATTTAGACCACCTCACAAGTCCCACTTATCTTTAAGCTATTTAAGTATAGGGACTCTCTTGGTATCTCAAAATGGCCTTAAACTCATCATCTCCCAAGCTCTAGGATCATGGGTGTGTGACATCACTGCCCGTACAGCCTCTTTTTAAAATTCAATTTAAAAAGCATTATTTATTTATTTATTTATTTATTTATTTATTTATTTATACAAGTACACAGCAACTGTCTTCAGACATATCAGAAGAGGGCATCTGATCCCATTACAGATGGTTGTGAGCCACCACGCAGTGGCTGAGAATTGAACTCAGGACCTCTGGAAGAGTAGTTAGTGTTCTTAACCACTGAGCCATCTCTCCAGCCCTGCATTTTTATAATTCTTAATTGTTGTAAAATATGCAAAAGTTAAAGGTTACCATTTAGCCCTCTCAAGTGCTTAGTTCAGTGGCATAAACACCACTTATGCTCCTGTGCAAGCCATTTCTATCAGCACCGCTGGAAACTCATTTCGTTTTCCAAACTGAAACTTCATACCATTAAATGTCAACTCCTCATTCCTCATCTCCTCCATGGCTGCAGCCCTCATTCCACCCTCTGTCTCCAGGCACTGCTTAAAAGTGGAGTCACACAACTTTCATCTGGCCGTGACTGGCTTATTTCACTTAGCACAGTGTCCTCTGGGCTCATGTAGTTCACAGAATGTGTCAGAATGGTGACCATTTTCAAAGCTCACTAATAATTCTGTTCTGTGGACAGATCATGTGGTGCTTATCCACCAACTACTTGGGTGGTTTCCAGTTTCTGTCTCCTGTGAATAGACCTCTATACACATTGCTGCACACATCTCTTTCAGATCCTGCTTCTGGGGGCTCTGGGTCTATCACAAGTGGCATCCCTGGGTTCTGTGGTAATTCTAGAGTTAATTTAGTGACCCTCTGCCACACTGCTTCGTCAGGGGCTGCATGGCTTTATATTCTATAATGGATATGTGTCCACTGCACTTGGTCATTGTCAGCCTTCAACACAAAGACATCCCCCACACACATTTCAAAATCCCTGAACTTTAGACGCATCTTGTTATTAATACAACACCCTAGCTCATCAAGAATTCTATCCCATGGGGCTGGAGAGATGGCTCAGTGGTTAAGAGTGCCGACTGCTCTTCTGAAGGTCGTGAGTTCAAATCCCAGCAACCACATGGTGGCTCACAACCATCCGCAATGAGATCTGACCCCTTCTTCTGGGGTGTCTGAAGACAGCTACAGTTTACTTACATATAATAATAATAAAAAAAGAATTCTATCCCTTCCTTTCCTAGAGGATCATAAAATTCTATCAATCTCCTTGTAACTATAGTAGAGTTGAGACACTGGAAGACTGTGCTAAAATGATCAAATGGCCCCTTATAGCCTATTCAGACCCTTGAGGCAATGGGGACCCCAAGAAGGACTTAATTCCCTGCTGAGTGACAGTCAGTGGCTCTTGCTGCCTCTGGGAGCCAAGTGCTCTGTTACAGCTTCCAGCATCTGTGTGCAAACCTGTCAGCTGCTCAAGGTCTCCAGAATGTCCCTCCCTCCTCTCTATCCCTTTTAGTTCTGGCAGCGAGGTCATTGTCTCTTGTCCTGCCTGAAGATTTTTTTCACCCTATTTACTCTGTTCCTGAATCCATCTATCTTGCTTCTTGTTTGCGGACCTCCAGCCCCTCCCTGAGCTGAACCAGGTCCCTAGCCAGCTAAACAGTTTCCTCCCCCAGGCCCTCCGACCCACCCAGCCCAATTCCTCCATTGGCCTGTTACCTTTTTGAGCACTTCCTGTGGTTTCTATTTTTTCTCCCTTAATCTGTTTTTCTCCGATCCACCTCTCCACGCCCCCAAACTGGAAGCCTCTGCTTTCTGTCCACTTCCCCTGAAATCCCCCCAACCCTTCCGCCCTCTCCATCCTTCCTGACTCCACCCCTCCAGGCAGACTCAGTGTCCTCTGGCCCTGCCTGGGTTTCCCTGGAATACTTCATCACCAGTGGTGGGGCCACACAGACTCTGTGCTACCAAGATCGTTTGCTACAGATTTCCAGCAAGACACTGACTCCCAAGTGGCCCTCTCTCTACCCTTTGGGCCTCCAGGAACTTAGGAAACTGAGAAAGAGCCCCCTACCCCCATAATCAACTGGACTCTGCATTGCCTGTGGGGCCCTGCCATTTTTCTGGAGGGACTCTATGCTAGTTCCACCTATGTGACCACTTACGGGGAGGACAGAGGTGCTGGGAACCACAGTCTTACCATCCATCAGCCCTGGACCTTCACGTGAATGTGTATGTCAGGAAAGTGGTTTTCTCTGTGCTGAACTAGAAAGAACTTCTCTAGAACTGCAGCTGTGGGTTCCTTGTTTGTGCTACTAGAAGAGGAACCCACAGGTATCGGGCATCCGGACTGGACCAGCCTCAGCTTGGCCAATGAAGAAGGATAATACTTTTCAAGGCTCCTGCTAAGAGGGAAGATAAAGACCAGGAAAGGATTTCCCGTCCTTTAAGATGCACCATGCTGTGTTGGCCAGAGTCTGATCCTTTGCCTCACCTGTGAAGATCTGCCTATAGGAGAGGGGACTTACCCTTGTGGTGTGTGAGGCACCTAGGAGATCTTACAGGGGTTTTAACCCACAGTGCAGCCCAAGCTCTCTCCTAGCTAGCTGTAGCTTCTGTATCCATTGAAATGTAGGTGTTTCCTGATGCCGCTATTGCTCTTTGGCTAGCCAACATCATTTCTGTCAACATCATTCAAGTGGCTTGAATTTCATGACATATACTCCAACTCGTACTCATCAAGTGAGAGCTTCTGGCTCTTGATACTGAACAGTCCAAGTGCAAGGACCATTTGAGTACTTCCCATTCAAAACTACTTGCTGTTTTCTCCCAGTCATCATTCATTCATTCATTCATTCTTGTATTCACCTAGGATATTAAAACATGTGCTGTCTTGTGCTGTACATTGGGTTAGGGGAACACAAAGACTAAAAAGTTGTAGTCATCCATCATAGTGTGTCTACTGGACACATAAGAGTATGCAGGCCTTGTAGGTGGGTGCCACAGCATTTTAGTCTTTGTGTTCCTGTAAGTTTGTGTAGCTGTAAGTTCCACTTGTTAACGACTCCCACAGAACTGAGGGTGCACCTTCCTTCACTGTGTTGACAAGGATTGGTGCAACCTCTTCCAGTGATACCTTCTACAGTGTCCCCTTCATAGACCCCAGCTAGGCAGGTCTGCACCTCCAGCTCTTTCTCCTGGGGCTGAGATTCCTTCTAAAGTGTGTGGATGGGCACACATGTGTAATGTGTGTGCGTGCCTATAAAAATATGCTCGAGTGTGTCTGAGGGTGTGAGTGGCATACTGAGTCCGTGTGTGTGTGTGTGTGTGTGTGTGTGTGTGTGTGTGTGTATGCTGCTAAACGTGTCTGTGCAGTTCCCTGCAGAACACTGTTACACACCAGTCAGGATACTGACTGGAAGAGTTGGGAATTGCCAGCTCTGATTTGGGATGTAGGATCCTGCAAGTCACAAAGCCTATTTAATGATCAGAATTTCCAGTTCAAAGAACAGTTATATTCTAGAAGAATGTCAGAATCATAGAGCTGTCAGGTCCTTGGTTTGTCATGATGCACTTCTGCCTGGGGCCTGGAGGAGCCAAGGAGGTCATTGCCTTAGACCTCTGCCTTTCCTTAAGTGTTGTGTTAAACTGTTGTCTCTTCTGGCCTTCTGTGCACAAGCAAGGTTACAGGGACAGGAGTCCTATCTACTGGGGATGCTAGAGGACATGGTGATATTGGGCAACACTGATGCTGAAGACATGATGGTACTGGGGATATGGTGATACCAAAGGACAGAGTGATGCTGGGGACATGATGATATCAGAGACAAGGTTATGTTGGAGGATACAGAGATGCTGTGGGACATAGTGATGCCAGGGAACATGCCAACTGAAGGGTGTGATCATATTTGGGATAGAGTGAACCTCTGGGGCATAGTGACATTGTGGGGGATGGTAGACATGATGATTCCAGTGAACATGGTGAGTCTAGGGATATACAGATGTGGTAGACTTGCTGGTACTAGAGACATGATAACGCCCACGAACACAGCGGTGCTGGGGACACTATGGTGCTTCCTTTCTCTCTGGGTTCATCAGCAAAGGCTGTAGTTGTGAGTTAAGATAAACACCAAGAAGGACAAATAGCCCCCAGCTGTGGATAGGCACGGGGACATAACTGTGTCTGGAGCTGCACTAACACTGGCTGGAGAGCTAATGAGAGCAGCTTGTGAGGATTAGACTGGGGGAAGGAGGTTGCATGAGCTAATTATACATCTGCCCAGAGATGAGAGGATTACAAGGCTCTTTTGTGCCCCATGGTTTTAAAAAGGAGAGACGAGTCTCTTTCTGTCCACAAATGGGGCTAAATAAGGAGCGGTGCCAAACGAGGATAGGAGGGTGGAGGTGTGGCCTTGGGAGCCACCCATGCTACCAGGACTGTCCATTGTGTCTCTGAGCGCTCCGGAGTGAAAAATCATCCTCTAACCCCATTGGCTCAGGTCCTAGATAACTGACAGGTCCAGCTCCCAGCAGGAAGCTCTATGAGGGTCAGGGTTACTCATTCACCTTTATTTTCCAGGCACAAGTCTGGGAGCCCTGCAGAGTGCAAGTTCTGTTTCCCAGGTGGAGTAGGCTGAGATAGGCACTGGCCTGGAGGGAGATGCTGGAGGAGACACTAGGCTAACAACGGTGGTTGCTCGCACAATGGGGGTGCAGAGCAGTGTAGGGGGTAGAGAGGGCTCAACAAAGTGTATAGCCACAGTGGGGTGCAGGAGGGCAGGGCCACCTGACTGGAGGACCTTAGAGTATTTCTGTGAGAAGAGGCAGGGACAGGGGACACATGATTTTTTTTTCTGCAGATGTCGGGGAGCCCAGGAAGGCTTGGGAACACAAGAAAAAGCCAAGTTTCAGAGCAACCTGGCTACCATAGGCAGAGAGGCATACCTGGGACAGGAGAGGTACACGGAAGGTTTTGCAAGAGTCCCATGGGGGGTAACAGAGCTGCACACCATGGGGTAGTGGAAGTAGAAATGGTCAATGGGGACAGGCCTGTGCCTCAGTCTCTCCTGCTGGTGCAGCAAGCTAAGATATCCACTCACAAGGCTCACAACCCATCTTCAAAAGGCTTGAGGGGGGTGTTAGAGATAGCTTTTAAGAGTTGTGTATTTAAGCATTTCAGTGTGTGTGTGTGTGTGTGTGTGTGTGTGTGTGTATCCATGGAGGTCAGAAAATAACTTAGAGGAGTAGGTTTTTATCCACCATGTGGGTCCCAGAGATCAGGCTTGGTAGCAAATATCTTTACTCACAGAGTCATCTTGCTGAGCCCCATAATTTATTTTTAATATCAAATCAAACAATAGTCTAATAAGGAAGACACAGGATATGATATGATGTGTCCTGCTTTCAATTATATGGACAAGGGTTTTGAGTTTCCTTGTCTGAGCCCCTCTCTAGAGAGTTTGGGGCCAGTGCTTAAACTCTAGCCCTCCTCCTGAAAGCTGGAGGAACAGAGAGATGGGGATCTCTTAGGTGTATGAGGAGACCTCAGGAGAGGGACTCCTCCTGCCCAGAGCTCTTGACTCCATGTCCAGCATCCTACCTACCTCTGAATGCCCATCTTTATTCTCTACCTATATTTCTAGAAGAGAAAGCAAGAGGACATTCAGGACATGCCAGCTTGGCAGAAGAGGGCAAGAAAAATAGCTAGAGAAGAGAATAAAGACTTTTGACTCGTGCTCCCTGTCAAGAGCTTCAGATGTATAAATTAATTTGCTTACTATAACCACTATCCAGGCTGACTAAGCTGAATTCTATAGACATTCTACGTCATTGTCTTCCTGGGTCACATAGATAGCAAGTGGTGGAGGTGGGGGGGGGCACTCAGATCTCCCCAATGCTAAATCTTTACCTTTTGACCCAGATGGATCAAACTGTCCCTACATAGCTGGATGGAACTAATTTGAGGTGTCAGAAAACACTTTCATAAGGAAGGGAGGAGACTAGGTAGTCCTAATCTGTGAGTTACCATCTGAGCCTTTCTTCCTTTGTCTGTTATAGCTGTCTGGGCCTCCACATCATGAACAGCACCCCAGGAGGCACGAGGAATGCTCCTGTACCACCAAGCCACCCTGCACCAAGCCACCCTACACCAAGCCACCGGCAGTGTCTCCTGCCCTCCGTGGCTCACACTCCCTCCGTTACTGAGGTGACACCGGCTAAGAAGATAACCTTCCTCAAACGAGGAGATCCCCAGTTTGCTGGGGTTCGCCTGGCTGTTCACCAGCGCACTTTCAAGACCTTCAGTGCCCTAATGGATGAGCTGTCTCAGCGCATGCCTCTTTCCTTTGGGGTGCGTTCCGTCACCACACCCCGGGGCTTGCATGGCCTCAGTGCCCTGGAGCAACTGCAAGATGGGGGCCACTACCTCTGCTCTGATAGGAAGCCCCCTAAAACTCACAGAGAGCCAGGCCGGCTTCAACGGAAAAGCCCCTCTGCTGGGCAGTCACAGGTTTTTGAAGGTGGGCATGAAGCTCCAGAAGCATCCTCTTCCTGGAAGGGTCCCATGGCCCCAAGGAGGCTGACACTGGTGAAGAACGGGGATCCTAGATGCCAGCAGACAGTGGTTCTCAGTCACAAGAACACCAGGAATCTGGCAGCCTTTCTCAGCAAAGCCTCTGAGCTTCTGCACTTTCCTGTCAAGCAGGTGTACACGATCCGTGGGAAGAAGGTAGGCTGTGAGGAAAGTATTTCCTTTGGATCCTGGGTCAAAATACATAGATGGATGAGTAAGGCAGCCTTGATTGCCCACTGCTAATTAAAGGTAAAGGAAGAGTGTGGAGACACAAGGTCAAATCTGTTAATCAGACAGCAACCATCAGACGGGGAAATGGCTCAGTTGGTGGAGTGCATGCCATGCCAGCTTGAGAACCTGAGTCAGGCACATAGAAGCATGCATGCATGTATGCACATGCACACATACACGCTTGCACATGCACAAGCATGCGCACACACATGGCTGCCCTACTCATAGCTCCCATTTAGTAAGCACACAGCAGGCCCTGAGCTTTGCACATGTTCCTCATTTGTTATGCAGTCCTCTCAACAGACCCCTTCCAACTGAGTTTAGTGCAGAAACCAGATCACCCAAGATACCTTGAACACCAAGAGATTTAATGCAGGGCATTAGGGGCCAGGTCTAGAAAGCCAAAATGTGAGTCTACAGAGTGGACTCTGTAGACCCGAAGTGGGTCTACAGAGATGGCTCGCCACGTCCTGCAGGTAGCACTGTGAATACTGAGTTTGAGAACACATTGGTGGGGCTGACAGCCAAGCTTGAGAAGCAGTGCTCAACTACATCTCAGCACCCAGGACCACTGGAGAGAATAAGTCTGCCATAGCCACCTCGGCTGCCTCCCCTCCTGATTCTTTCGAGCATGGCACATAGCAATACCAGCCAGAAGCAGGATGAGGCATTGTCTACCAAACAGCTTCCTTCTCTGTCTGGATCAAGGACACCCAACTGAGGGAGAATCAGCCCTCGCCCAACCCTAACTTTCAAGGCTACTGAGTGTAACTGGGCCCTCTCTAGGTCTTGCAGCCCATGAGTCTCTGACGAAGATGGGCTTTTAGGGAAATTGAGCTGGGCTGATCTAATTCCATCTCCCCACACTCCGGGCCTGTACCTGCTTAGCACCAGGGGCTCCTCCAGTCAGAACTCTATTTGCTAAGCAGGTGTGGTGTCACATGTCTGTAATCCCAGAAAGCACATAGCAACTGGAGGCAAGGGAATCACATGTTTGAGACTAGCCTGGGCTACACAGAAAATTCTAGGTTAGTCTCAACCCCCTCCCAAAAAAAACCAAACAAAACAAAAGCAAAAACATCATCTTTACTTTCTGCCCAAATTACACCGTCTCTGTGCTGTCAGTCTTCTGGTGAGAATGAATGACTCTCGTCCCCAGGTGTCTGTTCACATGAAGGCAGCAGCTCACATCACTTGCCTTGGAAATACATTATCACATCCTGCAGGAAAACAGTTCAACCTCATAAAAGGGTGCCTCCCAGCTGGTTCCCACATGGAATCTTCCAGAGAACATCCATCCCACTATTCCACACTACGTGGGTGATAAGAGTGTATAAGCTACAAAGTGATTTCTTATTGTTTGTTTTGGAACAGAGTCTCACTATGTATCCTAGCTGGCCTGAAACTTGCTATGTATTCCAGGATGACCTGGAACTCATAGATAGCCACCTCTCTCTGCCTCTTGAGTGCTGGGATTGAAGGTGTACATCACCATACCCAGATACACAGCAAATTCTTGGTGTTGGCCCACTATCTTGTATCGTCTGCTGTGAAGTCAACCACCTTCCTGGCTCACACCAGTGATAAGTAGGTGTTCTGTAAGTCCACAATGGTCATATTGAAAAGAGGAAGGACAAGGACCATCTTTAACCAAAACAAAGTCAGTTCCATTCCAGCGAATGCAAACTGCTTCAACAGAGATGCCCTCACTGCATAATGACAGCTGTGACAGAGACATTTGGTTTGATTAGCTTCTCAGCAGGTGTGTCTGGTTGAGTCCTGCAGGTATGCAAATTACAAGCATTAGTCCGGTGTTTGCCTCCTCAGGAGCATCCTCTGAGAAGACGTCCTCTGAGAAGGCATCCTCTGCCGTGCCTGAAGGAGTGGTGTTGGTATTGCTAGTTTGTGCTACTGTGTTTGTGCCGCTCCTGCTCGTGAACTGGCTGGGTGGGCTTGGTGTAGCTGGTGAGAGAGAACCTAACATTCACTGACAGGGCCAATCTGCCCATGTGATAATTCACTTACCAATGGCAAGTATGTCTTCACCCACTGTCCAGTTGTCGGGAGCCTTTGGGAGCTGCTTCTCTAGAGCTCCTTGCCAGCACTCCTCCAATCTCGGTCCTTCCGAGTCTCTCACTCTCAGGTGTAATGCCAAGCCACTACATAGCCATTGTTCCCTCTATAACAAGGACTGTCTTTAACCAAAACGAAGTCTATTTCATTCCAAATCCAACATCTCCTGAACACCCCTCCACACCCTTCATGGTCCCTGAGTAGGTCTGTAATGCAAGAGTCTCTGGTACTCCACTGCCTCCTCGGCTTCTGAAGCTATGGTTGTGAGACAGAATAGAGATCTACCCAAAGAAGAAATCCATCTCCAAGTTGAAAAGAACAAAGGGGCCTTTAAATAAACTGGGCTGGATGATATGGAGTAGAACACGGTTGTATGTGGTTGGGAAGGGTATGTGTCCTCTGGATAAATACTAACGGGCATGATTGCTGGCTCACATGCTTGGTTTTGCAAGAAACTGACTTCCAGATTGGCAAGACCACTTTTCTTCCCCGAGGGCCATGAATGACAGATCCTGATGTCCAGCCTCCTTGCATCTGATGCCGACATTGCTCTTTGATTTGGTCATTCTAATAGTTTCATGGTGGTGATGGTAGGGGTATCTCTTTGTTCCTGAACATATTATTATAATTTGAAATTATTCAAAAGAACACACTTTTAGAGCCCCTGATATTGCACACTGCCATTCATGCCTACTGTAACACAGGCCTTTAGATGTATAGGGCCTCTGGTGCTAGGGAAATACTCTAAGAGTAAAGTCCCATTTACTGGAGTGATGGACCCTGAGCCAGGAGTAGGCAGTAGGAGAGGAATGGGCAAAACATGTCTGGCGGATCTAAGGAAAGGGTAGAATTTGAGAATAGAGGGCCTCGGCTCCCTGAGAGAGCTGTGCTCTGCCCTCATTCATTCACTCAAGTGGAGACAACTGGTTTGAACTATACTGGAAAGTTGTCAAATACTGGTGAGGACTCCACCTGGGCAAAAGATAAGGCTGAGAATCAGATCTCCAAATGGAGGCACTGAACATTCTGCTGCAAGCACTTTACAAAACATATTCTAGAAGGTAGATGTGTGCTCAGGGAAGCAGCTTAACGGTCCCAACCCCCTTTCTATCTAGAGTAACCGGTAGTCACAGGCTCTCAGTTGGTAGGAACTGAAAAAGAAATCTTCTTGAAGGCAGTGGGTTCTCAGCCCCTGGCTAGTGAGAAAGGCATGGGCTGTAGGAACCCAGAATGGTACGTGCAAGAGTCGAGAAGGGCTGAGGAGATGAGTCTCCCTTCCCGGGCCTTCCAGAGCAGAGGGGCTATGCAGGCCAGGCTCCCAACTCTGTGCTTATCTCTTCCAGGTGGACTCTCTGCAGACACTCCTGGATGGCCCCTCCCTGCTGGTATGTGCTGGTAACGAGGCCTTCAGACGTCTGGAGATGGAAAATGACAGAGGGAACAGGAGCAGAATGCTAGCTGGTGTGACTGCAAGGCGTGAACGTGGTGAGTGGGCTCCAGGGCTTCCCAGCTTCTTTACATGGGATAGTGGCTCCACCAGATTGGTAGTTATCAGTTCCAGACCCACAGGAAAGGTGCTTTGGCCCAATTCCTTGCTCTTCCAGCTATGCTGGGTCTCTCTCGCTTCTTTCTCCTTCTATCTGCTCTAACTGAGCAGAGTGTTGCTGGGGACACCTGGGAGCAGTGTAAATTTTAACACAGAGAACTTTGAGCTTAAGATTTTTAGGGTATAAAATAACCACTAAGATTTCCAGTGAGCATGCCATCATAGAGGTTCTGAGCTCTGTTGAGTGGAGGAGCATTTAAGTCCTACAGAGACATGGCTACCTTAGGCATCAGTGGTGGTCTACAACAAGTTTCAATGATTAAAACATGCCACAACCATAGACCATCCATCCAGATACATAGATCCATCAAAAAGCTCACATTGGGCCAGAGTCTATTTGGAGTGCACAGTTCTCAAATGCAGAATAAAATCACAGCAGAACTACTGAACTAATAATAGGAAGAGTTTGGCAAATAGACAAATGGCTCTCCCTTGTGCAACTCCATTAAGAAAATGACCAAAGACAATGGTTAGGCTCATGCCAAAAGAGCCGCCAGGCTTGCTTGATGCTTTCTCCTGTCCAGATGTGTTCATGAGGTCTGTCCTTCTGGACAGAGGTGTATCCTACTAAGCATAGCTCAGGAGATGAAATGAGAAACAGCCAGGATTCCGTTCTTCTCTAAGTCTCTCTATCCCATAAGGTACCCATTCTAGTTTTCTACGTGGGGTGCAGGCTAGACTCTCAGGAACTGATGTTGTATGTTTAGACCTCTCTCCTAGAAATATTTTTTTCTATTAAAAAGCACTTTTTTGTTTTTTATTTTTTTTTTATTAGATGTTTTCTTATTTGCATCTCCTAGAAATCTTTCTTCAGCCTAAAAACCTGGCCATTGTGAGGGAGATGGATCACCAGGAATCAGTTTACAGCTTATGGTTAGATCACGGGCAGCAGCCTGAGCTTGCCTCCTATCCCAGGTCAATGAATTCCCACTGTGTGGCTTCACCTGCCACACCATACTCTCTCCAGACCCTGACTATGCTGGTGCCTACTCAGCAAGCATTACTATGTAGTGAATGTCCTGAGCAAGAAGCTTCTAGTGGCAACTCGATGTGCAGCAAGTGTTGTGTGCATGGTCACCCAATGAAGCAGCACAAGTCAGTCTCAGACCCAGAAGTAATGGGGGAATTGGTGGCTTGGGGGGGGGGTGATTCGGCCTCAGTTCTTTCTTTCTGTATCACCCATGGGTCGGTCCTTCTAGAATGGCTCTACCCTTACCTTTCTGCTCCTGTCCTCTCCAGTAGCTCACTGCCTTGTTCTCTTCTCTCTTGCCCCACTGTGTAACAGGTTTCTGGGGACCAAATGCCAAGCAAAGTGTCATACACTCGAGGGGCAGGTCTGGAGGCAAGCTGCGGCAGTTTTCCTTAACGTCAGAGAGGTCTGGTCTCAGTGACCATCCTGCATCCGGTCATCAAGCCTGGCCAGGGCCTGCTTTGGACAAGTGCCCTCAGGACACACCTGCCCGACCTGGTTCCTTGGTAGCTGCTGATGATGTGGAGAAGAAGGTCTGCATGAATGAGGATGGCAGTCTGTCTGTGGAGATGAAAGTCCGCTTCCAGCTTCTGGGCGAGGACACCCTGCGGTGGTCCCAGAGGGTGGGGCAGGCCAGTGTCTTCACAGTAGCCAGTGGAGAGGGTCAGGACCTGAGGGAGGCTGACAGGTTCTGTTGCAGACAGGAGGGCTACCCTTGCGGTGTCTTAAAGCCTGGGGCACAGGAACTGGATCCCTATGATGGAGGATGCCAGGGAATCTTTGACGTAGGCCAGCAGTCACGGCCCAGCTATGACATATGGAGGAACCCCTTGACCACCCCTGAGGGCACAGGGCCAACTCCTCGAAGGAGATGGGGTCTGGCTAAGCTCTCTGGAAGCAAGAGCCACTGGAGACAGAGAGACAATGATAGGAAAGGGCATGACAAGGAGAATGCCAGCCCAGTCTCAACTCCCAGGCACCCTAGAAGTGCCCAGCCAGGCTCCTGCTGTCCTTGGACTCCAGACAGCGATACAGGCAGTGACACCTTGCATCCAGTCTCCTCAGCTTCTTCCCAAAGTCAGACTGAGCTGGAATCTGGTGAGGGCCCCTGCCTAGAGGACACAGGATCCCATAGCTTCAGACCTCAGACCCAAAGTATAGAAAGGGCCCTGTCTGTTACGTCGGTCAGTGCTGAGTCTCACAAGGAGTCTAGTGAGAGTGGTGGTCAGTTCTACAGAGGCTCAAGCCAGACAAGGGTCATGGCTTCCCAGGCACAAGTCACCAAAGGTGACAACCCTTGTATTTCCACCCAGAGTCACTTACCCTTGAACCACACAAGTCTTCGGACAGAGAAGTATAAACAGGGCACCAGGTGCCAGGAGGTCAGAGGTGAGCCTGTACTGAGACGGCCCCTGGTTCCAGGCTATTCTGGCTCTCAGGACACACAGAGAGATGCTCTCCCAGCTCCTGCCCGTGCCCCAGCCCAGCGGAAGCAGAGAAAGCAGAAGAGGCCAGCTGGTTTTGTGTGCTTGCCCAGTGTCTCTATCCCTTACCAAGTGGCTCAGAAAGGCCACGCCAGGCAGTGTCACTACTGCGGGGACACTCAGTCCTCACTAGACACAGCTTTGCAAATGCCAGTGCCTCAGGAAAGAGAACAGGTCTACCCAGGAAGCCCAGCACTGCAATCTCCTTCAAACTCACCCAGTGCTGGGAATCAGGCCTCCGAGGTTCTGAGATCCCCATTCTCTAGTTCCCTTGATTTTCGGGAACCCCAAGCCACCAGCAAAGCCACCACCATGGCCGTAAGTGACTCAGACCGTGTGTCCAGCTTTTGTCATCCCAGCACTCAGTCTGTGGAGCCAGCAGGGGACGCCAAGGGCCAGGCTCACTCATCAGCTCCCACACCTGTCCACAGAGGAGAGGCTGGTTGCCCGTGGGAAAAGGCAGGGACCACCCCTGAGCCTTTCTCATCCTCCGAGCTACTGGAAAGATGCCCTGAGACAGAAGATCCAAGAGCCTACTGCAATTGCTGCTGCTTACAGGTTGCGCCTTCTTCTCCCCTTGCAGCCCCCAGTGGTCAGACACAAGCCTCCATCTCTGAGGCCTGCTTAGGGGGCAGTAGTTTCTGCCCAACTCCACCCAAGGGGCAAACATGCTCTGGGAGGGAGCCCTCAAGCAGCAGTAGTACCAGCCGTGACCACAGTCAAGCCGATGGCTATGCTGGGCCGGGGGAGACTCTGCTGGGGAAGTCCCCTGGCATCAGGGGAAGCCTTGAGGAGGGGGAAGAGGATGGTGGTGTAACGCCCAGTGCTCTGCCGTACACCTCTCCAGATGCTGTGGTTCGTGAGTGGCTAGGCAACATCCCAGAAAAGCCAGTACTCATGACATATGAGATGGCAGATGAGAACACAGAAGTGCCCAGTGATGGCCCAGAAGGTCCCAAGGAGGACCTGGATAATGGTTGTTTTTTCAAAGTTCTTGAGGAACTGACTCAGCCCAGACAGCAACCCCCAGAAAAAGTTGCTGATGAGTACCCAGAGCCAGTGGGTGTCCTTTCAGGACCTGGTTCTGTGTGCTGCAAACTGGGAGGTGATCTGCATTCAGATGCAACATCAGGTGAAAGGCTCAAGGCTTCTCCAGATGCCAGAATAGGAGAAGGGACCACAGTGGACCATGGTGTGAAACTATGTGCACTCCCCACCAGGGTCTCAGCCTCTACACAGATCATGAAGGCTCTGCTGGGCTCCAAGCCAGGCCGACCCAGCAGTCTACCAGAGGTCTCTAGCACAGTAGCCCAGAGGCTCAGCTGCTCTGCTGGGGCCTTCATTGCCTGCCTTGCCAGGCTCCATTTCTTTGACAAGGATCTGGGGCCTCTGGATAGCAAAGTGAGGCTTGAAGAGTCCCCTAAGTACCAGGAGATGCTGAGCATCTCCCAGACCCTGTGGCCGGGGAATGAGGTTGGGCAAGGCAAGCTGGACTTCAGCCTCAGGAAGCTCACTTCACACCAGGCTCTGCTGGGGACCGAGGACTTCACGCCCACGTCCTCCTCTGGTGTGGATGTGAACAGTGGCTCTGGAGGCTCAGGTGAGGGCAGTGTGCCCTGTGTCACAGATTTGTCCTCAATTTTGAAAATTCCCTCTCAAAGACCTGATTCCAGGAGCCAGAGTTACTCAGAGCTAGTGAGTCATTCCACAGTCTCATCTGGCTCCCAGGTGAGGGCTTGTGCCACCAGCGGGGAGGAGGCGGGTAAAGGAGGCAGGAAGCAGATGTGGGGCAGTGTCCCAGAACAATCGATTGAAAGCGTGATGCTGGAAGGGGATGCAGGGTCAGAGGAAACAGAAAGGAGAGTAAAAGAAAGGCTACAGGAAAACAGCATCCATGGAGAAGAGCTTCTAGAAGAAGGGGCTAGGGTCTGCAGTCAGGAAATGCTTGCAGCTGGCTCTCAGGATGGGACAGGTTTGCCAGAAGATACCAGAGTGTCAACAGATGAAGCAGGAGCTGATGCAGCCTCTGGGGGACCGCGGCCCCTAGATGGGAGAGAGCAACCCACAGAGTCTCCTCAGCATTTTAGTGAGAGCAACTCAAGAGTTAGTGAGCATCAAAGTGCTCACATCCTGGAGCTGGGATCGGAAGAGATGTCCAAAGTGGATGCAAGGGGCTGCAAGCAAGCCTGCATCAAGGCCAGCTCAGAAACCAGGGAGACGAACACATTCATGGCCCACAAGGGATCTCTGGACCCTGACCCAATCTGGGTGTCCAAGCTGCTGAAGAAGATAGAGAAAGCCTTCATGACTCACCTGGCTGATGCCACAGCTGAACTCCAAGCCCGATGGAACCTTCATGATAACAACCTGCTGGACCAGATGGTGACCGAGCTGGAGCAGGATGTGGGCCGGCGGTTGCAAACAAGCACTGTCTTGGAAGTCAGGAAGATCCAGAGCCGGGCAGGGAGGATGGTTCCAGAGCCACCCCGGGAAGCCCTCAGAGGCCAGAGTTCTCTACAGACAGAGCAGCGCAGGCGTCGCCTTCAGGGCTTGCGCAACTTCTCAGCCCTCCCTGGCCAGGGCCCTCTCTCCCTCTCCCAGGAGGATGGGCCCACACTCAAAACAGCCTTAAGGACCAGATCAGGTACAGGGCCTGTGGAAGATGAGTTCTGTCCCTGTGAAATCTGTCTGAAGAAGAAGAGGACCCCTAGAATCCCAAAGGATGCCACAAAAGTCTCTGGTGCTCCGGTCAGAAAGGCCTTTGATCTGCAGCAGATTCTACAGTGCAAGAAAGGAAGAATCAGTCACAGAGAGGCCATGGAGGTGGCCCCTCAGAAGACAGGGATGATGTTGTCTCAGGAGGATCCCGGAACTACCCAGGGAGCTGATGAGAAGCAAGGGCTGAAGTTGGCACAAGGGCTTGGGGTAGCTGAGGGAGAGGAGTGGGAAGGAAAGCAGAAGCTGCGAGCAGAGGAGGATCCTGAGATTTTGAAAGCAGAAGGAGCTGGTTGCCATTCACCAGAAAAGAATGCATCCACTGGGGAAAATGGGAAAATCTGCATCGGCACTGCCCAAGAAAGCCAGCAGTTAGATGGGACTGAGATGGGGAAGGAGGAAACCCTGTACCAGAGCTTTAGAGATGGAGGCACTTTAGAATCTCCATCAAGACAGGATGGCCACTCTGTGGAGATTCAGGAAGCTTCCAGAGAAAGACAGTGGGAGATAGAAGGAAGAAATCAAGATGTAAAGGAAGACAGCCCTTGGGGGAGCTCAGGAGAGAGCCAGGGAAGGGTGGGTTCTGAAAACACCAGCCTAGACCAAGAGGGGAGGCTTCCGAACCACCCTCCAAGGCCAGGCCTGCAGAGCCACCTCGCAGCATGCTCCTCCAGGGCATCGTCTCTGGACAACTGCTCACAGGTGTCTCAGAAGGGCTCAGACGGAGGCTTTCCAAGTAGAGACCTCAAGTGCAGCAAAGCCAAGAACAGCAGGGTCTTGCAGGCAGAGGGGAAAGTCCCCATGATGTATCCAGAAAGTTCCTCTTCTGAGCAAGAAGAAGCCCCCTCCAGCCCAAGGCCTCCAAAGCAGGGAAAAGGGGAAGATGACCGATCAGCTGGAAGCTTGGCTTGTACCCAGGTTAGGGGCAGGGTAGACAGCTTTGGCCAGGATGACTTAGATTTCTAGACATCAAACACTAGGATGGTAATGGAGCTGAGGATGTCTGCATAAATGTATTGCCCTTACGCTCAGGCCACTGGGGATGTACAAGGGACAAGGACAAAGGCCAAAGAATTGCTGGCCGGCCCTGGAGCTGCAGGCTTAGCATCCCAGACACTCAGGAGGCTAAGGAGGGAGGATAGAAAGTTCTAGACCCAACCAGGCTATAGAGCAAGTTCAAAACCCAGCTTGGACAGCTTAGTGAGATGGTGTTTCAGGCTCTGGGAATATAGCTCAGTGGCAGACTGCTTGCCTAGCTTCTTTGTGGCTCTGGATTCAACCTTGATGAAAACAAGGATGAAAAGGACAGTGCTGTCCCTGGGATCTGAAATTCAAGGCCCCCATACTCAAGGTAAAGCGTTAGCTGTGAGCCTGCCATATTATCAGAGGTCAACCAGTTCATCTGTCCACACGGCCCAAGAGCATAGAAGGATCTGGAAAGACACTTTGGGGCTTCTCTGTGTTGGCTTCTTTGTGAGCGAGTAGCTCTCTCTCTCTCTCTC
>NW_022196915.1:50692087-50695232 GCF_008632895.1 Mastomys coucha
CTCTCTCTCTCTCTCTCTCTCTCTCTCTCTCTCTCTCTCCCTATTGATCCCCTGTTACTTTCCCCTTAGCCTCTCTGGGTACACTCACCTTTTCTGACTTTGAGGTACTTTTTTGCTGGTTTGGAATATATGTGGTGACTCTGCAGATGTGTATACTTGGAAAAAGCAGATAAATTCGGGGTCATTGGATAAGGTTTGTTCTTAGTCCCAATGTCCTAGGTTCTGCACCTGCCACCCCCAATTCATACTATTTGTAAGGGGGAAGGGGAAGAGCTAGAAGGAAAAGTGATCTCCCGTTGACCAAGGACCAGAGACAGCTTTGTGAAGTGATCAGGTGCAATGCTCTCCATCTTATCTGGATGTTTTGTAGAGATTTTTTGTATATGATTTACATACTGCTTTAACAAATACTTAAATATATATTCATTTATCTACAAAAGCTTCAGTTTTGTATTTTAATTCCTGAAGAATTTTCCTAGACGGTAAAAGAAACAATTTCACCATTTCCCTCTCTCCCTCCCTGTCTCTCCCCCCCCCCCCCCCCCCGTCTCCTTCCTCCCCCTTCCCTTTCCCAACTTTATGGTGTGTGTGTGTGTGTGTTAAATTAACACCAGTACACATGCCTGGCAGGCACCTGTAGAGTCAAGAGGCTGAGAATGGAAGTCTTCAATCACTTCTCCACCATACTTTTATGACAGGGCCTCTCATCAATCCTGGAGCTTACTGGTTTGGCTAGACTAGCCAGAGTCCCCCATAAACTGTCTGTCTCTGCCTCCCAAGCCTTGGAGTTGTAAACACATGCAGCCACATCTGGCGTTTAGAAGTTCTGGAGATTCAAACTCATGCATTCGCAGCAAGTGCTCTGCCTGCTGAGTTGTCTCCCGAACCCACACCTTTAAAAATATCTTTCAAATGCTCTTGCTGTGTAGCCTGGGCTGGCTTTGTAGCCCAGACTCATCTCAGACTTTGGGTTCTACTGCTTCCCTTTCTCTGGCATTGTAGGCATGTCCACCACAAACACCTTAGTTCCCTATTATTTTGTTCTTAAAACTGCTTCCAAGATGGGTATGGTAGTGCAGGCTGAAAGAGCCAGCGCTTGGGAGGATGAAACAGGAAAAGCACCATGAATCCAAGGCCTGTGGGGCTTCACAGTGAGTGTTAGCCCAGTCTGGGATACACAGCAAAACCCTGGCTCAAAAAAGCAAAACAAAACATAACCACCAGACCAGCAAACAAAACAGCACTCACTTCTTGTCCCCCACCCCTTGGCCAACTTCTGGTTGTTTCTTTTAGGCTCGATTCCCATGCATGATATTCCAAGGTCAAAGGATGTCAGCATATTTAAGGATCCTAATACACTGTGACACTTTGTTTTTCTGAAGGTCAGCATTAACCAGCATGGTCTGAATCAGTCAGATCAGCAGTGTTCTGAACTGGCCTTCAAAAGCAGAGATCGTTTGCTACCTATAGGGGCAACCTCAGGACCTTATCTTTATGTGGAACTACTGTATTTGAATACTAATGAAATGAAAACCCTTTTAGAGGATTTAACAAAACCCATTCTCTGTAAGCTATGTGACTAGGCTCACACGTTTTTTTTTGCTGAGTTCCTAGCTTTTTTGAAAAATATTTTTTTGTTTTTGTTTTTGTTTTTGTTTTTTTAAGACAAGTTTTCTCTTGTGTATCCCTGGCTGTCCTGGAACTCACTCTGTAGACCAGGCTGGCCTTGAACTCAGAAATCTACCTGCCTCTGCCTCCCAAGTGCTAGGATTAAAGGAGTGTGCCACCACTGCCTGGCTTGAAAAAGAATTGATTTGCATGTGTCTTTTGTTGTTGGTTAAAAAAAATCTGTCATTATTTAAATGTTTTTTCTAAAGATTTATTTATTATTATATGTAAATACACTGTAGCTGTCTTCAGATGCACTAGAAGAAGGCGTCAGATCCCATTACGGGTGGTTGTGAGCCACCATGTGGTTGGGGGGATTTGAACTCAAGACCTTCGGAAGAGCAGTCAGTGCTCTCACCCACTAAGCCATCTCGCCAGCTCTATTTAAATGTTTTAATTACATTCACTTATTTATTATTTTATAGTGGGCACTTGAGTATTACAGCCTGTGTGTGGAGGTCTGAAGAGTTTGTTCTTTCCTTCCACCACGTGGGTCTGGAGGATGGAAATCTGGTCTTCCAGCTTGATGACAACGTGCCTGAGAAGTCATCGCACTGGGCCTGTTCGTTATTGTCCATATTTTAAAAATGGATGCTCTCTGCCCACATCCTTCCACAAAAGACCTTTGTCTGAGAGGTCTGTCTCAGGAGGGGGGTCCCGTGTGGGAAAACAACATTTTCTGGATTTCGTCTGCTTCTCTGTTCTTAATCATTCGCTGGATCATAAGTGTCACCCTGACATCATCTGTGGTAGCCTCTGATGCAAAGGAGAGGTGGACCTGAATGTCTGAGGTCACTATTCTACAGGTGGAGGTGGCCTTACAAAATCTGATGCTTCTAACATTTCTGTGAGGTCAGCACACGCACATGAACATGTGAGCGCACAGACACACAAGCACGCTGGAAGACATGCACACACATGCACTCACAAGCATGCATCACCTTTGGGATAGAGTTCTCCTGGAGGCTGAGCTGATTCCCAATAGTCAATTAGGAACAATTGAGACTGACACCGGGTGGAGGGCCATCAGAGTGGACAAGTGGCTCCTCCTCAGCAGCCCCTCCCCCAGGAGATTGCATTGTGATAGCAACATCTGGATGTGATAGCAGGCACAGCCACCCATCCCTTATCACTACTAGTTGGCAGGAAGCATCCAGGATATTCCTCGTCTAAGACTGGAGGTCTCCAATCATCCCTAAGGCCTGCTCCAATGCTTCTCTAGAGGCCAGCAGCTTCCAGCCTCACCCCTCTGCTGACTTGAATGTCATTTAAATGGCATTATTCTTCTCTCATGAAGGGTAGACAGGGACTTTCGAGATGGCTCAGTGGGTGAAGGTGCTTGCTGCCAAGCCTGAGGGCCTGAGATTGGTCCCCAGGTCTCACATGGTGGAAGGAGAGAACTGAGTTCTGCGTGTTGTCCCCTGGTTTTTAGATCAATGTAGTGGCATGTGCATATCTTACACACAAGAAAGGAAGG
>NW_022196915.1:50695369-50697671 GCF_008632895.1 Mastomys coucha
GAGGAAGGAAGGAAGGGAGGAAGGAAGAAATAAAGAAAATAAAGAAAAGGAAAGAAGTAGAAAGGGCTTGAGACCTAGCCTTGGAGGATCCAGGTTCAAATCCAATGCTCTCAGCTCAGTTTCAACACTGTGAAACTATTTCACAGTTTCTGACTAGTGCTTCCTTCCATGCACTAATGTAGAATGCAGGAGATGCTATCGCATAGCGCTGGGGATTTCCAATATAGCATTTATAACTGCCACGTGCTCGACATCTACAGTACGCTTGGTGCCATCCCGTCACTTTCACCGAATCAGTCCCATTTAATCTCCCAGGTGTATCTATCAGGTATGCAAACAGGCATTTTATGTCCATTTTGCAAATGGAACAACTGAGGTGTAGAGGAATACATAAACTCGCTTCAGTTGACTCAGCTAGATAGCTGCCAAGCCAGGATTTGCAAGGGAGCTATCTCATGCTCAAAGTCCACGTCCCCTTCCATTGTTCGTCCTTATTCTCTGTCTCTTCCACCTAGCCTGTGTGAATGAGTAACTTATCTAAAGGCTCTGAACACTTTGTAGAGTGAATTTATCACAAAGTACTGAAGGCTTAGGAAGGCGAATTCGGTGGGGGTCTTTCTGCTGGGACGATTGTATTATGGCCCCAGTAATGTTCTACTTGTAGGCAGATATCGTGAGCTGGCCATTCCTCGCTCCATAAAGCCCAATGTCACACTGAAAATGTATCTGTTTGTGGGATTCTCTTGGTTACAAATTCTCCTACTTTACGCCCACAAATATTTCTGCCTTTTATCTTTTAAAACATTTGCTGTTAATGGACAACCTGAGCTTTGCTTTTTTTTTCCCCCAACTTGGAGATAAGGAGTTTTGGTGTCTCCTCCCCACCTTTTTCGCCATGGCAACCAAGGTGGATGATCCCCCTGTGGCATCTCCTGGGAAAGCAACATTGCTGTAGCCTCAGCTGGCTCCTGGATGAAAACCCAAATCATCCATCACCCAAATGCTTACAAGGGCTCATGGTGTCCATGGCAACCCAAAACCTTTCCAGCCTTGAATGGTTAGAGAGAGGCGTGACCCTTCTCGCCCTACCCTCATTGTCCACGTGTGAAGGATCAGAGGTTCCGGTTCACAAGGACAACTTGAGAATGTCTAAGGCGCCGAAGCACATGTCTGGGGTTCACACCCACAGACTGGTCTGGGTAGGTCTTCTGCTTCACTCCATTTAATAATATTGGGCACTCCATTGAATTGACCAACCCTACACTCAACTGACAGAGCCTTCCCAGAGAACTAGTCACACAGCTAGGTGAGGATGAGTCCAGACCCCAGACCTTCTTCATATCTCAATCACCCTTGTCCAGAGGCAAGAGAAATCCTCAGAGAGCACACTGAACAACAGCCTTACAACCCCCTGGATATGCAGGTTACAACTCCTCTCCTACAGGCCTCAGCTCCCTCTTTGCCAAATCCCAGCACCTGAGTCTTGCAGGAGGCACGAGTTTCACTGACCACTCATGTGGCTAGAAGAGGTGACCCATCCTTGAACTGTGAAGATTTTGTCACAAACATTGGCTTGCTGAAGGGAGGCGTGAAGAGGGACTCAACATCTTTAGGCAAGCTGCTCTGTCCTTCATCTGACTCAGGTGTCTGAAGTTGGCTTTAGACACATTTGCATAGCACCCAAGGAAAACTGGCTTAATACCCCACCCACATTGCCTGTGTGGACTCAGTCATCAGACACCCAGCCTCTCTGTCAGTACTGAGCCTCCTGGAGAGGCTCACTCACTGTGCTCAGCTCCACCGATGGACCCATTTACATGAATGCATGCTTGTACACATGTGCAGGCTCACAGCCATGCATATACGCACATACTCACTCATAATACATATGTGTCTGCACACACACACATTTGCACACATGTGCGTGTATGCTCTCACATACACACATAGTCACCTACTCATTGCATGCACAAACGTTCATGCATACCCAGAGATCAGCCTTCTTGCCCTCCCTCATTACGTGATCTGCCCAGGGGACAGTGTAGGTCAGCCAGAATCAGACTCTCCACTCATCTCTTGAGAGGCAATTAGGTGAGTAAAGGCCATTTTCCCACTATGACCCTGTCCCTACTTCCCTGTCTAAGACCCCAGCTGGCAGCTCAAGCCACCTGGGTCTCTGTAAAGACCACTATCCAAGAATACACAAATCTGGACTTCTCTGACCAAATCACCCCAGGAAGAGTGAGCCACCTTTCTTCCTTGTCTTAGGCTGATTCCACCACAGCCCTGCCCCCATTCCCCT
>NW_022196915.1:50697681-50732118 GCF_008632895.1 Mastomys coucha
TTGTGGACCACAGGTTGAACTTTGGGGACACAGTCTCCCTGCCCAGAGCTCACAGACTCGTCCTGGCCTGAGCTTGATGTTTATTGTTCTAATGAGTACTTTTCCCCTTCCTGGGATAACAGCTCAGACTCACAGCTTGGCACTCGGCCTCTCTCTAAGCTCTTTACCCAAGGCCTCTTCACTTTTGCTCTAAAGGATACACAGTTAGCACCAGGATGACCCGAAGTGGCTTGCAAGAAAGATGCCACAGTTCTGTCCTAGGGAAGAAGCTAAAGAAGCTAGATCTGGGGATGGGCAGCCTCTCTCCTGAGCCAAGGCTCCAGGAAAGTGAACCTGTGCCTCCCTCTCCTGGTGTTTGACTCCCGATTGCTTCCGGAACCCAAGGCTGGCTCTGGAGCACCCTGCCTCCAGGCTCAGGATGAACTGGGTGACTTCTCATCTCAAACCCCATCAATCATGTGGTTCCAGGAAAGGACAGAGTCAGAGGATAGGCATTGGCTGCATGCGAGGACGGAAGGGGTGGTGTGACTCATTTTCTGGGTAAGCCTGTGCCTCATATCCTACTTTGTGTGGCCTCAGTTCATGGGCTTGTGCTTGCCAGGAGATTCGGGTCCCACAGAGCATGTGGCTGCAAACAATGCCAGGGCCCAGGATGAAGAGAAGCCTCCAGAGCAGTTTTCTTCTGTTATAAAGAAGCGGTGAGCATTTCTGTCCCACCTCTGTCTTCTAAGCACATCTGAGGTCCTCAGAATCAAGCCTGTAAGAGGCCGTAGCAACTTGTCCCACAACTAGGGAGGCTGACACGGGAAGATTGCTAATAGCCAGGCCGGGCGGTGGCACACGCCTTTAATCCCAGCACTTGGGAGGCAGAGGCAGGCGGATTTCTGAATTCAAGGCCAGCCTGGTCTACAGAGTGAGTTCCAGGACAGCCAGAGATACACAGAAAGACCCTGTCTTGAAAAACCAAAAAAAAAAAAAATTGGAAGCCATCCTGGGCTACAGTTCCAGGCTAGCCTGAGCTACTGAGTAAGACCTTGTCTCAAACAAACAAACAAAAACAAAAACAACAAAACTATAACAATAAGGGCTGGAGAGATGGCTTAGTGGTTAGGAACATTTGTTGCTCTTCCAGAGGACCCGCATTCTGTTCCCAGTACCTGTATTAGATGGTCTTTAAGGGCACCTGTACACATGTGACAGATACACACACACACACACACACACACATACATACTACATACATACATACATACATACATACATACATACAAAAATATTTTTTCAAAAGTAATAATAATAATGGTGTTAGTAATGATAGAAGTTCTGAATGTAATGGTAGGACGTGAAAAGGTTTCTATAGGACAAACAGGACTCTGTTCTTTCCTGGGTTCCTAGGTCCCTGGGTCCAGAGCCCTTTGCTGAAGATCCTTGGGCTCATTCTGGACTGAGTCACATTGGTCTGTTCAAGGTCTTGTGACCAGAGGTGACTATGCAGAGAGAAAGCCATGACCCAATGTCCTCTTTTTATATGCACATGAGCTAGAGTCCCCATCCACACTCACTGGTCAGGAGCCCCACTTCCTGCTGCACAGGTGGTTTTGATCCAGTTGTGGTGCCCACTGGGTGGCAGGTAAGAAGGCTGACGTCAGTGGGAGGAGCTTCAGCAGTAACCCTGGCCATAGCAGCTAAAGGTTAGGTTACTGGAGGTTCTGGACAGGTAGCGGTGAGGGTGTGGTCTCTCTGGGTGGCAAAGCTCCTGAGGGCAGTAGTCATGAACTTCATGAACAAGGCTGGGGTGATGGGATCATGAGTGGAAAGATAAGTCATGAGGTGTAAAAGTATCAACATGTGCATATATGTGTGTCTGTGCATGTCTGGGGTGCGTTCTTTGCATATATGAAGTACAAAGGGCTCTATGGGTAATGGGTGCTAGGCAGAGAAGGAGCTGAGATTCAATGAAGTGCTGCTGAGCTGAGGAGGGGTTCTGATGCACCCCCCCAGGTTGTGACCTGACAGAGGTTCTCTAAGGAAAAGCACAGGCTAGGGAAGGTGGCAGCAGGACTTTGGGACCCTCTGACCTGCACGTTCAGAGATACCATAAAATTCAGCTGGAGAAAATAAGCCCGTAGAGTTATACCCTTGGCCTCTCCCCAGGCCTCAGGCAGGATGGAATTCCTTCCACCAAATCCCTGGCCCAAAGACCTCCTAGGTCCTCAGAATACAGACTGGCACAGGAGAACCACATGGCAAAGTTAAAGCTACTGCCAGGATGCCCTTGACCTCTAGAGGAGAATCACCAGGGTAGGTAATTAAACTGGGGACTCTGGGGTTCCTGGAAAGGGGTCGGGACTGTGGGGCATGAGTGGGGGATCCTCTATAGTTCTGCTTAAGACGAGCGATCTGCCAACCATGATGGCCTTCCTCCCTGCGCCTAGCTTCTGATCCCTACTGTGTCCCCAGTCAGTAGTGATGATGTGAAGTCTGTCCTTCCTGGAAGACTTGAAGGCCTTGTGCCAAGCAGCAACAGGTAGAGGATCCAGCATGAGGGAGGACTCTGAGCCTTTGAAAGTGCTCCCCACCATTTCCAGTCCTCCTTGTCACCAACGGTTGAAACTTTCACAACAGCAGGGCCACTCACCCTGCTTTCTAATCTGTAATTGGTACCCGATCTCTCTAGCAGCCTCCTTTCACGAGGCCCAGAAAAGTCATGCTTCGGTTCAAGGTCACACAGCAATCTCATGCATAGCCTGGCATAGGAAGCAGATTGCCTGCTTTGCAGGCTCTGTGGGGCAAAAAAACATAGATCTCAGATCCGGCCTCCTCCCCGCTGAGGTGTGGGGTGGAGCCCGGTAGGGAGGGCAGCATCTCAGCCTAATTAGACACTGTAAAGGAGTAGGGACACGAGGGGGGGCCATGCTTGGAGATTAGTGCCCCCTCCATAGATCACAGACATGCCAAGGACATAATAAATAATCTGCCCAAAGGTTTTAAAGGTAAAAATCAGCAAATCATTAATAATGTCCCCAGAACCATACATCACACTGAAGTCTTCCTATTATGCTCTCCTGAAGCCGATGCGCATCTTCTCTGTGGTCCTACCTCCCCCCCACATCTCACCCTCACCCTCACCCTCCCCCCGCCCCTCGCCAGTGTGTTCTATTGGCAACATAGGCGCCCCTCCCCCACAGCCTGCTAAGCAGAAGGATAGATAGAAAGCACTTTGAGGTCTGCCATACCATGGTACTCAGGTGTATGGCCACAGAGGTGGGGGAGAGGGAGAGGTGCCTACACTCCTTTCTTGGAACCCTGAACCCTGCTTCCATATTTTCTTTCTAAGAAGTAGATTGGGCTCAAAGCCCCAGCTACCTCCCCCAGCTTTAAGCACGAATAACATTATGTGTATCTCTCAGAGACACAGGCTTTAATTAATTAACGAACACAACAGGATCGCTGGAAATAGAAGTGCTGATGGCTGCATTTCCATGGGCACCTTTGCTGTGGCTGTGGGGTGCTTGGTGAGGGGTCTCCACACCATAGGCTTGGGTACATTGGGTGAGCTGCAGAGTTTGAGAGTGAGCTGAACCCCAGGCTGAAGGAAGGAGGGAGAAAACTAGGGAAGCCTTTGGCATGCTGGCCAGCAGACCACGGTGCAGGTGACTTAGTCTATAACATGAGGTGACATTGTATGGCCACAACCTGGTGGACAGCATTGCATTAGAGCCCTTCTCTGGCACAGGTTGGTCATGTTAAGGTCACTCATCTGTCCTCTACTTCCTTGATGACAAACCAGATGACAGAAACCAGTCATCTGCAGATCTTTAGGGTAGCATGTGCCACTGTCCCTTGGCTAATCTTTGAAGGGCATGGGGGCTGACCCATCATCTCCTAACGCTGCCAGTTAAAATGGTTTCTTGGGTGAAGAATCCGCAGCAGAGATGGAAATTATCTCTAGCTCACTCCTTGTTGCCTTCCAGAAACATTGTTAGGAATACTGGAAGCTCAGAGGTTTCGGGGTGTGGGCTTTGGGGTCAGCTCTTTCTAGATAAACTGGATATTCCTTCACTCCTCCAAGTCACCCACAATGCTGGGAAGCTCCTCCCAGTTCTGAGTTACTGGAGGGCCTGACCTGCCTCTGTTGCTTTATCATTACATTGTGCTGGGGCTACTCAAACTCTGGGGAGTTCTGGCCCAGAGCCCGGGCTCCACCAACTACAGCCTGCCTTGACCTTGGCTGAGACATACCCTCACCATAGCTCAGGGTCTTCTATGCTCTATAAAGCCCCATCTAGTATCCTTTGGTCCTCAAAACAGGCTAGAGGAGAAACAAACAAACAAAAAAAAACCCAACCAAACAAAAGCTGGTGTTGTGCTTTGAATGTGAAATGTACCCCCACAAGCCACGCCTGGCCTCCAGATGGTGGCGCTGTTCAGAAAGGTTGTGGAACCTTTAGGAGGTGGGGTTTAACTGATAAAGGCAGATCACTTTGGTACCCTGTCTCTGATTCCAGTCCCGGTCTCTGTTTCCTGGTGGGGTTGCCTCAGACTACCTCCAACAGGGCCTAAGCTATGCCTGGCTCCCCATCTCCCCAACCCACAATGGACTGAAACATCCTGAAACCAAGAGCTAAACTAGATGTTCTTCCTTAAATGATGCTTCTATCAGGTATTTTATTTTTATAGGAGTGAGATGAAGATTGACTACACTAGATGGCAGAGCACCAGACAAATCCTCACTGTCCAAGGCTCTTACGAGAGGGACCATGAGCATGCTGAGCAGGGGCTATGAGATTCTTCTCCCTCCCCTGGAAGGTTCTACCAGATCTCAGACTCTCTTGAGGGCCCTGGGACTTCCTGAATGAGATGACTCCCACCTGCCTGCTTTCCTCAGGAGCCTCAGTCTGACACACGGTCCCTATAGGTACAAGCAGCAGGCCTGGAGGTGTCGGAAGGTGAGCTCTGTCATTTCTTCCTTGTGCCCACTCGCCCAACTGCTTCACTCCAAAGACTGTATACATACCAACAGTATGATTCGAGGTGAGTTATCAGCTCTGCTGAGCCTTGGTTTACCCATCAACCAACTCTGGCTTTATTCCTGTTTGTCATGTAGTCATGAGAATCTGATGGCATGGCAGAATGTGTAGACATGTTGCAGAAGATGTAAAGTACCTATTACTTCAATTGGTTAAATACCATTTAGCTCAGGACTTCTATAGAACACATTTTAACAGGGAGGGGGTGTGAACTGGAGAATCCTCATATAAGAGACAACTCATTGATTGGCTTCCCAGAGAAACAGTGGTGCTCTGACAGGAGTTGAGAGTTAAGGGGTGTTTGAAGGAGGAAACATGGCTCAATTGTGTGTACAGTGGTGAGAGGGCAGAGGGAGGCCTGGGGGCAGGGGATGGCACTGTGACCTGACATCTAGCTCCCGAAGTCCCCTTTTCTCACCCTGGCCCATCCTGCTTGCAGAGACATCAATCCTGATGATAGAGCACACTTTGCCAACTCAGTGCCCTGAGAGACCCTGCTCCTCTCTATTCCCTGTCACTGTGACAGGCTCTCAGCCCCCTCCAGTCTTGATGGATGGCCCGGAGCTGACTTTCATGCATCTCCGTCTTCCCCAGAAGCTGTGACACAAGTAATTGGTGTCACCTCCATGGTCGCATGCCAAGTGCTGACAAAACAGCCTATAATAGGGGCTCGGTGTGCTCTGTCCTTGATTGCATGGGAAGGGACTGCTGGGAAATGATCCAGCATAGCCATAGCCTCTTGGGATTCACCGAGGGGGGTGGCACATGCAAAGATTCCTGACCCCAACCCCACAGTACTTATCCTATGTGTGGCTTCTTCAAGAGCTGAAGGTGCTAGGGACAGAGGGCTGGAGACCACTAGAGTCACCAGGCCTTGGTTCTTGCCAGCAAATGTCCAGCTAATGCCCTTCTTAGTCCAAATGGCTAGTCAAGTAGCCTCCTTGTGACCCAGAATACTCTGTGTTAAGTAAGACAGGCCTTGATCTCCTAGGAGACTATCAGGATGGAGGGAAGAAAGTGGCCTTCTGACATCTTGCTTGTCTCCTACAAGAGGGTGACATTCCACCATGCTACGCAATATGGCGTAGAAGCACAGGGAACTAAGGCCACACACTGAGACCTCCTATGTGTCCCTAGAGGAGTCCTTCCAACTCCTTGCTCCATGGCACCTCACCAGGAGCCCACAGATCAGGGTAGGCTAAGAACTGTAGGGACACCAATCTCCCATCTCTCTAACACACTAAAACCTGCCCTTCCTAAAGCCCAGATACACAAGGCTGTGTCCTTGAACCAGGTTCAGTGGTCCCTCTAGGCGTCTGCTGACAGGCCTCTATCTATACTCTGGTTTTACAGTGAGAGGCTCCCAGCAATGGCCTGGAAGTGCTGGCTGTGGACACTGAGACCCTCCAGTAACAGCTTCAGACTGGGTAGAAGCTGGTACTTTCCTCTCAGTGTGGGTCCTGGGCACCAGACCTCACGGTCGACACAGGTCTTTAGCCCAGCACATCCCTGGCTCTGTTGTGCTTTCCTTCGCTACTTCTGCCACTCTCTTCTTTCTTCTTTACTTTTCCTTCTTCATTAGAATGCCATTCACCTCTTACAAACTGCTCTAAGCCCTGATCCACAGAAGGTGGGCTCACCAACGAAGGGCCAGGCAGGTTTCAAACAGTGCTCTGCTCTGTGACCAGGAAGGGACAGCAGACCTACGAGGCTTCTCGTGCATCTGGGACTGGGTCTACAGTGGCTGTATCCCACAGGGTGTGATTTTATATCCACCTCACTTGTGTTCTTCACACTGCCAGTGACAGCTCTCCTGTCATAAAAAGTATGTCTTGGCTACAAGGTAGCTAAACCTCCAGGAGACAACTGGGGTGATATCTGTGGACCATTTAGCCATGAAGCAGCTTGGTGTCTTATCGGGCACAAGCCTCAGGGTGTGTGGTTTGCCTAAAGCCCCCAAAGGCTAGTCTATCTGAGTGACTATCAGGCTTGCCTAGGGTCTTGTTTGTTCCAGTCTAACTTCCAGGCTGGGCTGAAAAGCCCTCTTATAGGCTGAATTTGTCTTTGATGGTGACATATGTTTTTTGAAGATAACAAATATATGGCTGTTTCTCAATCCATCCTACCTGCTTATGTCTTTTAAATAACTTTGTGCATGCGTGCATGTGTGCGTGTGTGTGTGTGTGTGTGTGTGTGTGTGTGTGTGTGTGCATGTGATAGTGCCTGGGTCTGGAATCCAGAGAATAATATTCAGGAGTTGGTCTACTCCTTCCACCATGGCCTTTTGGGATTGAATGCAGGTGGTCAAACTGGCACATCACATGCTTTTTTTTTTTACCTGCTGAGCCATCTCAGTGGCCCTAGTCTGTGTCTTTTGATTGGGAATTTAGCCCATTTATGTTCAGTTATAATTGAACACTCTGTGCTAATTCTTGTCCTTAGTTCATGCCCTAACTACTGGGGAATATGGGAAAAAACTGGAGAAGCTCGCTCTGGGCTCTCGTGGGAGCTCTTGCCATCATCCTGCCAGGGAAGGTTGCAAGGGCCCTTCTTGGATTAGTGGCTCCTTTTGCTCCGTGGTGGAAAGAGAAGAGGCTGGGAGGCTGCCTGGCAGGGGCAGCTCCTGGACAGAGCAGCTCCCCTGGGGAATAGAGCTTACAATACCCAGAGAGCAGTCTCTGTTGATTCTTGAGCCACAGCCTGGGAGAGCCCCCGCCGCCCCCGCCGCCGCCCGCCGCTGCCTGCCGCCAGCCGCTCATTGTCCCACACAGGGTTCTGATTCTGGGACTCAGTCCTTGAGCCATAGCCTGGGAGAGCCCCTGCTGCCGCCCGCCGCTCATTGTCCAAGCGCTGCCACTTTTCCTCTGCTACATTGTTCCCTTATCAGCATCCCACACACTGTGGTGGCTGCACAGGAAAGCACAGCCACCACTGAGGCTGTCGCCTGGGTGGTGGATGCCAGGTGTCCCACACAATCGGCCCCTCGGGCCCATCCCAGAGCCCAGACAAACTGGTCCACTAGGGTGACAGACGGCAACATTTGGCCGGCCCTGCTCTCTTCAGGGTTGTTAAAGGAGAGGATAAAGATGAGCAGATTCCAGTCCTGGTGACCTCAGGAGGCACGCGCGTGGCACTGCTGAGTCTCTGCCCTTACTGCCATTCTTCACGGGAGCCACAATCTCTGGTCCATGACTGTGAAACACAGACTGGTGCTATGGAGAAAGCCAAGGAAGGCAAAGAAAAGAAAAATGCTTCAGGCACTGTCTTTAATGGACATTAGGCTGGTGGCTGGCAGGAGCGGTGCCGTCTGCAGTTCCTGGATCATTTTCTGAAGTGAATGGTTTAGACCCAATCTGATAGCTTTCTACCCAGGGCTTGGGGAACAAGGTCTAGCAGGAAGTGGGGACAGTTCGTTTTGGATCTGCACTAGTCTAGAATACTCTGGAGCACTAAGGAAGGTAGGTGGTGCTAATGCAACAAATTAAACTACTAGACACCTAATTAAATTTGAATACTTAAATCAGTGAATAAGAGCTTTAAAAATATGTCTATCTCTATGATATGGTGGTATACACCAGTGATCAGAGTACTGGAGGTACAGACTAGAGGGTCAGGGTCATCCTCTGTTAATATTGAGCTTGTGGCCAGTCCTGGCTATCTGAGACGTGATCTCAAATAAATGAAACAAAACAGATGTAATATTTAACTCAAACATGTAAACGCTACACTGAGATGCAAGTGTAATCGGGTAATCTGCGTTTTATTTTGTCTCATCCACCTGGAGAGTGAGAGAGACCTCAAGAGATCTGGGGATGCTCTCACACCTTGGCCACAGAGGCAGCCTCTGTCAAAGTTTGGGTCCCAGGCTCTTTTCTGCTTCTTCAGGTGGAGTCCTTTACTAGGGCTTGTGGGCACAGGAGAAGCCCACCCAGCTGTTCTATTCCCATGAAAAACTAAACAAAGCAAAATAAAACTACAAAAAGCAAAACAAACAAAACAAAACAAAAAGAACAAAACAAAACACCAGCAGCGAGGTTAGTGCTTCTTCTACAGGTGGTGTGTCTCCCTCGCCCCCTGCTGGCAACATTAGATATTACAGCGTCTTGGTCAGGACTTGCCCTAGAAATCCCGTAGCCCTTTCTGTGTCTGAAACCACCCTTCATCTGCCTGGGGGAAATCAGAATTGTGGTGTTTTGTGAAGAAAAAACCTCTACCTTCTGAATATTCTAATTTCTGAAATGCCACCTTATCTTGCCCCAGTCAAGTAGGAATTCAGACAAAATAGCATACAGTTCATCAATTTTATGTTCCCAGAGTGAACTTAGACATTTATAGAAACAAAAAAGTTCATGACACCTTTGGGCTAATGAGATTCAAGCCCTTGAGAAGACAGCAACTCCAGGATTGGAGACGAGATAGATGCAGAAGGGTCTTCTCAAGCCAGCACAGGAAGTCATCCTCCAAAGAATTTCAAAGCCTCTTGCTTCTGCATTTTGGTTGCAATGGAACATTGAATGTTCCCTATGATTCTCTGTCTCTTACTTCAAGACACTTCCAAATGACCAGTGATCTCAGGAGACAATTCTCTATACTCTGCTCAACAGGCTCCCAGCACCAATAACGCCAAAGTACACAGGAAGAAACCTCTCTACTGCCCCCATATGTCACACCTAGGACACTAGGACATGGCAGTGCTATTTCAACCTTGTGGCATCTATGCTCCTGGTGGAAAGCTGGCAGAGTTGTGAGCCTAAACTCTGGTATCTGCAGACCTGGCCTTTGTGGGTCCTCAACTGTTTGGAGGTCTCTCAGGAAAGCAAGGTGAGATCATGAGCCCATCGATAGGTCTGGAAGTCAACATGCATTTGGAAAGAATAAATAACTCACAATTAGCATATATGTTGATAAAGACGTTATCGTCTTAGGTGGTTTTAGGCTCATGAGAAAGTTGAGGTATACAGAGTTCCCAAGTCCCATGGGGTCCCCTCTGCAGTATCCTCCACTATGTGCATTCCCCACTGGAGCAGGACCTCCTGTTGTTTTGTTTTGACTTTTCATTTGTTTGCTTATTGCGACAGGGTCTCAATGTACAGTGCTGCTTAGCCTGTGAACCAGGCTGGCCTTGAACTCAGACCCACCTGCCTCTGCCTCCCTAGTGCTGGGATTAAAGGTGTGCACACCAAGGCCAAAAATTCAACACAGGCAGTGTGACTACTCACAAAATCCTGACTGACCCTTAAGCAATGTTACTGTGGGTATGTGTCTGTGTGTTTGTAGGGGTCGTTTTCCAAGAAGCACGGCCTAGTGAGAGTGATTCCGGGATCCATCTTTCTCCTTGATTCTGAGGCAATATTAATCTTACTCTGCCAAGGTTTAAAGTAGGTCCGGTTTGTACTGTCCCCACCCTACCCTGTCCTCCACCCCAGAGACATCAACAGGGCAGTTACTGCCTGATAAACAAGAATAATGAAGAGGAGGCATCTTGAAGGAAGGAATTTGATCTCCTGAGATGTGAAGGCAGGGTTCAAAGTCAGTGGAACAGAACGAGAAGAACAGGAGGAAACACAACACAATGGCCACAGGCTGGTGTGAACCATTCTCTGCAGAGGACAGCTCACCAGGCTTGAGTTCTGAGTTCCTGGGCAAGGCAAAGAAGCTCTTTGTGAGCCAAGAGCTTTCTTGTTCACTGGCCTGATTTGGACAGGGTTTGGAGGAGCCCTGAGGAGCCCTGAGGACTGTTTGGATGATTGATCACCCTTAGGGATCAGAATTCTAGTTCCTGCTGGGTTCAGAATTTGAGGTTAGGTAAACAGTGCCCTCTACTGCTCTGTTGCTTGCATTACATTTCCCAGGCAGCTACTTTGCCTGGAGCTTTGTCAACAGGGGAAAGTTGAACAGGTGAAAATGGTTCTGTAAGACACCAAGCATCTTCAACCAAAACAGAGGTTTCTGAACCAGCAACACAACAGCAACAGCAGCCTTCAGAAACCAGGGGTTCTGTGTCCCAGAAGTGAAGCACCTGTGGACTCCAAGCAGGATTAGGTCTCTACATCGGCTGCCTTTGTTCTGAACATGCCGACATTCCTCCCCCCACATCATTCCCTAAACAATACATCAGAGCAGATATCGACATAACATTTACATCGTGTTAAGTACGATAAGTAATGTAGAGATGATTTAAAATTGAATTTTGGGGATTTGGATCCCTGTGTGGAATCCTAGATACCACTTGGTATCCTATGGATACTAAGGAATTTAGATTTTTGTATGAGATGAAGGTTAGAGATCTATCAAGATACAAGAACATTTAAATTTGCTGGACTGTCAAAAGTCAAAGAACTTTTGTCTACTTAGTTAGCTCCGGCGGCCTGGGAGCATGGACATCTTGGGAGGGGAATCGAGGGCTGTACAGTTCAGAGCATATTCCAAGCAGCACACACATCCTCTAGAGACTTTATGTAGCACAAGAGGTCCAGATTGGAGGCTAGAGAGATGGTTCAGCAGTTAGGAGCACTGACTGCTCCTATGGAGGACCCGGTTCAGTTCCCAGCACCCAGAGAGCAGCCTGTCACACTCTGTAACATCCTCTTCTCCACTCTGTGTGAGGCAGGCATACACACATAGTACATGTATGTACATACATGTAGTACACTTACAAACATACACGGAAACACTTGTACACATAAAATAAAAAACATCTTTAAAAAAAAAAGAGGTCAAGATTATTGCCCCCTGGGCTTTGTGAAATATGAAATACTTTCTTAACCAGAAAACCTAAAAAGCTTTGGAGCCTAGAGATTACATGGCTATTTAAAAGAACCAAGCCCAGTCATTTAACACCAAAGCCTTCTGTCCACCTTGCCTTGATTCCTTGGCTTTCTGCATAGTTAAGCTGTCATCCCATCCCACTTGACCTTCAAGGGGAATCCTTGCCCCTCTTCTCTTTCCCTGGAGCCACCTTCAATCCCACACACTTGCTAGACTCTTTAATCTTCCCTTCCTACCTGTAAAGTAATGATCTGGATTGGCCAGGATGACACGTGCACTTCCAGCTCACCCCCCAAACCGAGCAACCTCACTTCTCTCCTTTCCAAGCTTCTGCCAGCCTCTTTCTGAGAGGATCAGTTAGTTACTTTCCTATAAAAACAGGAGAGACCCACATCGAGAGCATCCCTAATGTGCCTGATTCCTGGTAACTCTTCAACCTGTGTTCATATCAGAAGAAGGGACGTAGCTATTCACTTGTGGCCCAAGAAAGAATGATGATAGTAAGGAGAGAGTCCTGGATCTGCAGGAAGACAGTGTATCCAGTACTTCACTTAACCCATGTGCATGGTTTCACAAGTTGTTTCATTGCTTAACTAACCAAGTAAGAATGCCTAAGTTTATATTTATAATATCCTGAGGGCTTAATAGTAGTAGACATTTGCACCCCATGGGATGTAGGCTCATTTTCTGGGAGACTTTACCCTCAGGTTTCCAGTGAAAGGGTACCCTTGAGTTTTCACAGTGAGTACCTAGGTGCTTGCTCTATGCCTCCTGGGCTGGGAGATCTGTCCCCAGGGGCTCCACAACAGTAGTAGCTGTGCTAAGTCTCTCCTGGATGAGGTGGCTCTTCATGCAGAATCACTTTTATTACTGTAGGCTGTTTCTCCTCTCTAAGTCCCTTGCCAAACTGAAAATGGAAGAGAAAGTCAAATTAAGAAAAGAAACCCACACTATTTAACCAGGTCAGACACCCTGACAGCTCCTTGGAAACTCCCAGGGCATGGGAGCCACCACAAAGGATAATAAACAGAAAGTGCGAGAAGGGACAGCCCAGTGGCTTTTCTTTGATCATGTTTCCTCTGCAGGGTTCAGGGCGCCTAGGTTCCACGCTGCAGTTTTGTTCTACTGTCTTACTGTGCCTCAGTGTGCAAACAGAAACCTCTTCCTCTGACCCAAGGCAAGCAGACCAAGAGGAAGCTCCCCGGGGACTCTGTCCTGCTGGTCCCCACCCTCCAGCGTCAGAAGGTCTACAGCTAGAGAATCCTGGCGCCCTCGTCTCTGCTGAGTTTGCTGAGCTTTGGGTGGGGAATCTGGAAAGTGAAAAGCCACGGTTGACCTCATTAAACACACACGTGCTTATACACACACACACACACACACACACACACCCTTCTGACTGTAAATACAGGATTCCAACTCTAAATGAAACAATAAGAACTGGATTCAATGAGGCTCCCCAGCAAATGGAGTGTTTAGGGTTTTGTTGAGATTCTATTGTGTTGATTGGAGTTTCTTAATACAGTAAGACAGCAAGAGGCTTCCTGTTATGGAAACAGGCAAACCCTGACATTCAGAGAGTCAATCTATACAGCAACTGGATAAACAAGCAAGATAACCATCAGCCATAATTGACACAATAGTCAAGAGGGCATTGCTTGGAGAAGGAGCTGGCACAGATCCAAACAATTCAGAAGAGTACAGTGCAAACCATCTCCTGGAACAATCCCCATGCACCATGCCATGAACTGAAGCATGGCCCTGCACACAGGGGCCCCAAGGCCCGGAAGGTCCATACGCAGAGCCCTTTTCTGGGTGACCTTCTGGGAGGACTGCAAGGGATCCCGTACTGCCTTTGCAAGTACTGAGGTTGGAGAAAGTCCTACAGATTGGCTAAGCCACCCTGGCCTGGAATTCCTGCCTTTGATTCCCCACCTGCAAAAAGAGCATCTTCAGCCAAGTTCTGGTCTTGAGTCCTCTGATGGCTAGGGAACTAGCCCTGGCCTATAGAAGAGGCAACAGAAGCTATCTGAGCTCTGGGCTTGGCTTGTGCAGTTAGCAGGTTAGGTGTATCTTCTGCCTCCTGAGTACTTGGTCCCTGTCAGCTCCCACTCCATACTCATCCGGCTGCCGACCTGCCTGGATACTAACTCATCACAAATAATTTCATCCTCTAATGAGGCAGGACAGCCTATTGCCCATGTGTCTTGACCTGGCAAGTCCTGGACACACTTACCAATCTGTCCCTCAGCAGGTAACCTCTGCCTCACAGGAATACCTAATAATTGGCTCTAAAAGTTGGGGTTCACTGTAAGCAGTACATGCATTATTATCAAGGAGGTGTGTGGGGCAGTCACACGTCTTCAAAGGAGATACAGCTGATGAGGTCCCCATCACTTTCTCTGAGGTCTAAATCTCAGTTTAGGAAAAGACAAGTTAGGGAAGGCCTTCAAGGAGAGAGAGTAAGACCTGGATGGATATTCTAGGCATAGAAGGGACTGACTAGCCTGGGACCAGCCCGGCTCCTGGAGTCATTTAGTGGGAATGGAAGGAACTGGAGATTGTAGCTCAGTGGATTGGGACTTACCTCCCATGCAAGACTCCATGGGTTCAATTCTTACCATGGGAAATCAGTTGGGAAGAACTTGTGTTTAGTTGTAAATCCTGAAATACAAGGGCAAAGGTCACATAGTCCTGCAGGTAGTCCTTTCGGAGAGCTAGCCGCAGCACACACTGTTCGGGAATCATCCATAGTGCTGGACTCTGTGCATGCATCCAGTACATGTGTACTCTCAGGGCCTTGTGTCCAAGTTGGTGTTCATAGTCCAAGGCACAGGTTACAAGGGATTTTTAAGAATTAGCCAGGGGTAAGGGCTAGAAAGATGGGCTTGGTAGAGGACCTAGGTTCAGTTCCTAATAACCACATGGAGACTCAACTCCAGTTTCAGGAGATCCAAAGCCCTTTTCAGTACACACATGCACAAATACTCATACACATAAAAGGAATAAATGTAAACTAAAAATAATTTTTAAAGAATTATCAAAGATCTTAGAAACAACTCCAGGCCCCAAACTAAGGCTTGGAAGGGATGGATGGTGTCAGTCACCAAATGTCACAGGGCAAGTGACAGGATGAAGTGGGAACCGAGTTGGTTGTGTTCAGTTTCTTCCTCCCATACAAGCCTGCAGTGGAAGACGCCCTGTGAGCTGCTGGCCTTTCAGCCACAGAGCTGCCTGCCGAGGCTGCCCAGGACTCAGTACCCAGGTCAGCACCTCCCAATCCATCCCAGCTGCCTCTGGGAGAGGTTCCTTCTCACTCTCCCAGCATTCAGTCATATGCTGACCTCTCTACCAAGTGGGAAGGAGGGGAGGTGGCTGGTGGGTACTCTCTGCATTCCCTGCCCACCAGCAAGGCCTGGCTTGAGCCAGTGACCTGCCTGGCTGCTCCATCAACCTAGCCACCTAGGGAGAGACAAGGAAGACAAATCAATTTGGGAAAGAGCCCAGCTGGGGACAAGTTGAGTCAGAAACAAGTGGGCTCAGTAAGAGTGACTTTGAACAGAAGGTGTCTCAGGTTATGGGCAGCATTCCGTGAACTTAGAACCTAGACCAAGCCCCACCTTTCCAGTACTTTCCAGTAGGCAGGGCAATCCTGACGTTGCAACCCCAAGCACATCCTCAGGCTCCTAGAACCCTGTTGCCTGTCCTACACCTCACACCCCAGTCCAGCAGCTGAATTCACCCCACACAGCTTTGCCCTCAGGAATGTCCTGGGAAGCCTTGCCCTCAGGAGTGCCCAGACCCTGCTGCCAGACCAGCACTCCTTCCCCAGGGTGCCCCTCCACTTAGCAAACTTCCTGACAAGAGGGACACGTATCTGTCTCGCTAACCTACATTTGACCTAGCAAGCAACTTTCAAACTTCGTTGACTATCATTGTTTTGCTGCTATTGGGCCGATGGGAATTTAATCTTCCTGTTGATCTGAGGTTCTTAAAGTAAAGAAAAAAAAATCCAACTTCCCAACATGTAAAAACACGTGGGTGGGCTGGGAGCCTAGTTCAGCTGTAAAGCATTTGCCTCGATGAGCTTGAGGGTGTAGGTTTGATCCCCAGTGCCACCAAACAAAGTGACTACATCTAGAACAATAAAGACAAACCCTAGCAGAGGAACCAGAGACAAGGACACTGCCTGGCCATATCCCACTCTTCAAGAAGAGGTGATTTTCTGAACTCTGGCTGCCAACTTATGACCATTTACTCTGTGTCTGGGAAGACAGAGCCAAGTCACTTCTGTCTTGGGTCAGAGTATGACGCTCAGTTCTACTCACTCTTTCCTGCCAGCACGGCGGGCCAGAGACCCCACCTTTTGCCTTCTTCCTAGCTGCAGCCAATCAGACTTGACCCTGGTGCCCCTTCTAGCTCATGGGGACCCACTGTGGCCCCTGTTCACATCTGGGCCACTTGACGTGCTATCATTGATTTCCCAAGAAGTATGTCAGTATGATGCGCTATGGAAGTTCTTGAGGTGGTTGTGTGTCAGCACAGATCTGCTGGATTCTCCAGAGATGCAGGCATTGGACTGAGCTCTGGCTTTGTTGATTCCAACCAGTATAGTTCTTTCCCAAATCCTAGAGTTTGAGGACTAGATCTCTTCTTTGTTTGGACCCAAGGCAGTGCCAGCCTTTGGTCTGGCTCCTCCTGCCGTGCTGGCTTCTGGTGGCCAGCTCTCACAGACCCAGGCCAACTGCTGCTAACCCAACCCTGATGTTGCTACATGGCTTCTTTGCTGCTCTTTACAATCTTAGAGCAGAAATTTCATAGAGCTCTTGTCTGCTTGTCCTTGGCTTTAGCCATGTGGTTGGAAGAATAAAAGAAACACACACCCATATACACGCACACGCACACACCCCCATCAGTGGGCTAAGTTTCAAATCTGAGCCACACAGGCCTGTAGAAGGGTGTGAAGAACATGATATGCTGCTGGGCTCTTCACACATTCTGCTATTGCTGGTGCTTCCTAGAATCCACGGCAGGACTCTGGACATAATGAGACTACTTAAAAGTTAAGTCAAAAGGCTCAGGGCAGGTGGCCTCCCTGGTCCTAAACCTCCAGCCAAAAAGCTCATCCCGTCTGGCATCCAGAGACTGGTCTGTCTCCCTCAGCATGCTTCTGGAGGCCAAGGCTTCTCACCACTCTCCCTCAATCAAGGTTTCCTCCCACATGGCCTTTCTTTTCCTCCATCTCTCCGGTGCTTCCAGGCTCAATTCACAAAGACCCCTTAGAAACTTTTCCTTCTCTATTTTGCCAAGGAAAGCTACTAGGGTTGAAGAACTTTCCTGTTGTCACACAGCTGGGGAGCTGGAACTACAAGCCATCTTCTGCCAGGCCCACCAAAGATGTTTCCCCTAAACCCTCCTCCCTGAAAGGCCCCCACAGGATGGCATCTTTGGCTCACGGGCCAAGTGCTGGGTGCTGAGGCTGTAGTTGCTTCCCTCTCCCCACCTGCCTGAAGGTGAGACTGCTTCTGACCTGGAACAGAGCCAGCACATTCCCCTCCATGAGGACCACAGTATTAATCTGTGACCACTGCTATTGCTGACAATAGCTGTCACTTATGGAGATCCAAGCATGCAGCGTCCACTTTGATACCATGGAATGCTTTGTTCCATTTAGTGCCCCACCCCCCCACACCCCATGTAAAGCATCATTTCCATCTTTAGAGGGAGAGTGAGCCTTTCCAGGGGAGGGGACGGCCCTTGAGCAAGCGCATCTCCCACACCTACTTTTGATAGTTCTAGTAACAACCACACAAGATGGTCACAGCCTTGGATGGGGTGGAGTTGATAGGAGAGGTATTCCTCCCCCTATGCCACTTCGAGATAGAGCAAAAGGTTGCTGCAGACCCTCCCCAGGGAGCCCTGCTGACCTGATGCAAAGATAAGATAACCCGTGGACTTTAGATGACCTGCAAGGGGCTCCCATTGTTTAACTGAAAGGAGGAAAGGCGGTTGAAGATGGGGGAGGGTGCAGAGCTGTTCACAAGAGAACACAATTCCAAAGGAAGGCTCCTGAAGAGCTCGCCATTGCTTTCAAGGGACCAGGTTCCCAAGACCTGGGATTAGGCTTGCCTTTATCTGTGTGTCCTAAACAGACACCCTCTTTATGTAATCCTTTCCTTGAACTCTGGCCTGGGCAAGGTGACACCCAGGCTCTATCTCTTCATTCACAGGCTCACTATTGAGCACCAACTGTCACCCTTCTTCTACCTGTGGGACACACAATGACAGAGAAGATGGACCAGAGCCTGCTCCGTGGACCTCTCCATTGAGAGCTGCAGAGATGGAACAATGTAGAGATGATTATCAAGAGGCAGAGCAGCAGTGATGACGTCAGAGAGCAGCGGATAGGAAGAAAGAGAGATAGATGATAGACCGGCGTGGGGTGGAGGCTGAGACAAAGCTGAACTTTCCTCACTTACGTGAAGTCTGGAAACCTCTTCAGCCCTTCATCCGCACCCAGTCACAACCATCTAATGTTCCAGGTCTCCTTGTCTGGCAACCTTCCAACTCAGAGCAGACAGATTTGAGGCTGAGGGAATGTCCTCTGCTCAGGGGTTAGAGACCGCTGAAGAGGAAAATTCTGGGAGCAGCTTTTTCACAGCAGAATCTTGCTCCAAGGGTGTGACTGGGTTTGGGTAGGAAACAGATAGAGGAGGCACTTCATTTGGAGGCAGCCCCCTGCCTGCTGCTCTCTCTCGGTCTCCAATGCAGAACATTTGGGGTAGCATCAGTTCAGTCTCTGTCGAGGCTTCCTGAAGGTATAGTAAGTGGCTCCCAAAGGGGCCCAGAGACAGCTTAGAAGCAGTCAACAATAAATTGGACAAAACTCCCCTCCCTTCCCCAAGCACCTAGTTTAAGATCCTCTCTTTGCATATGATAAAACTAAGGGACACAGGAGAAGGTGCTCACCCATGAAACCACTGAATGGCTCCCATCTTAGGTTTTAACCAAGGCTTTTGGGCATCAACAGGGCACTTACTTCTTATTCTGCCTCTCATGGACTTTGGCCTGTTGGGTGCCAGCACAATGCACGTGCAAAGGATTGTTATCAACAGCTTTAGGGGTCTAGCTGAGGCCCTAAGCCTATTTAGCTCTCCAGACTTAGAGGAGAGTCTGGTGGCCCATGTTTCTAGAAGGAGAAGCTAAAATCACCCCATCCTGGTAGTGTTTCAGAGTCCAGCAAGAATCCCCAGTGTTGAGGAACTGGAAGTCTTTTGAGTCGACACTGGTGGCATATCGTGCTTTTCCGACCAGCCTTCTTGGCCCCGGACACAAAGCTCATCTCTGTCCCTTATCAGTTACTAGATTCCCCTTCACCTCGTGTGTTTTTAGGAGCCTCAGAGCTCTGATTCTTACTATGGTCAGCTCCTCTCTTACATCCTTAGCTGGCAGACCAGAAATAAAACATATGACACAATGAACACCAGCTCAGTGCTCTGCACAAAGCTGTTCATCCAGTGTATCATGCCATCTTGGTTACCATTATCCTTGGTGTTTTGGTCCAGGGACCTGAAGATGCACATTCTCATGGATGTTCACACTCTGGCTTGAGATGTCTGACCGTGAAAGGCAGCCTGGTTCCGGGGTGAGCTAAGGCTAGAAACCTCAATGACTTTAAAGGGACGGGAGGCGCTTCACCTGGTTCCTGAGCACCAGGTTCCTGTCACTGGCCACAGCCTTTCATAGATTTGTGGCCTTCAGTCACGTAAGGTCAACACCCCAGGCCCCTCCACAGGTAGAGGACGTGACCACAGGTGGAATAGATTCAAGACAGATCTCCATTTTAATGAGGTACCTAAAGGCCTAGAGGCTTAGCCAATAACCTCTCCTTCCCAGTCACTCCTCCCTGAAAAAGATATTTAATCTCAGGCCAGCCCTGAGAAGTGGGGTACTCATCCACTTTCCACTATGACAATAAATGCCTTAAAACCATGGACTGCCTCTTTTCACAGAGATCCACTGTGGGTAGGTGTGAAGAAGAGCAGCTGTCTAATCTCCCGTAGAAGTCCTCTCTATGCCCCAAGCCATGGCCACCAAGCTCAAGCCCGCCACTACCAACAAGCCAAGGACTCTCTCCTCACTCTCTCCCCGAGGGACCAGTCAGAGCTCTCCTGTCTTTTCTCCTTCGGCCCTGGGCTAGATCCAGCCCGAGGGTCCCCACTCCGTTTTCAGCTCTTCCGTGGCATACAGTGGCGCCTGGGTGCCCAAGAGCCTAGGAACCAGACAGCGCCGGCCTCCCTGCAGGCCCCGGGGACCCCCAAGCCAGTTCTGGCTGTCCCATACCTCAGACTGTGCTGTCTCCCCACCCACCAGTGGTGTTCCGGGGCTGCTCTACAGCCGGACACCCGCTCAGCGACAGGGAGGGGTAAGTGCAGTCGACTTCCTGCGTTCTGCCTCCCCTAGCAGCCGAGCCCTGTGCGGGACCCATAACCCTACAGACACTGTTGATGGAACAACTGAGGGACCATCTCTTGTCAATATCCAAGCTCTGAAATGTTTCCCTATGAAGATTCCTTTACTCTCAACTGGATCTCTGTAAACACTAGCTGTTTGGCAACCTGGCCAATTGCAAAGACAGAACTAGAAGAACCAAGTGGAAACGGAGGAACTCAGCCTGCTTCCTCCACTCACCACAGTGATGTTAAGGCCAGTCTTGGCTGGCTCAAGGCCTCCTGTTTGTTCAGCAAGTGTGTGTGGTAGGGAAACTGTTGTTGCAATTTGAATGTGAACTGTACCCGATGGGCACATGTGTTCAAATGCTTGGTCCCAGCTAGAGGCAGGCCTCGAGGAGGACCCAGCTGGAAGAAGCAGACCTGAGAGGCGGGCCTTGCGGTTTCTAAGCCGGGCCCTACTTCTCTCTCTGCTTCCTGGCTGCAGGCACAACACAGATAGCTGCCTCGCCCTTCTACCACCATAATGCATCCCTTCAAGTTGTAAGTCTATGTAAACCCTTCTTCCCTTAAGTTGCTTCTTGTCAGGTATTTGGTAGGAGTGGTAAAGAAAGTAACTGAACTGTCTACCCTGTACAGAGCCAAGGAAGCTGTCCCGTTCTTCCTCAAGAGGATGACTTCTCCCAGTTTAGAATGATAATGCTCCCCAAGACTACAGCAACGTAGCTCTGAATTTTCTATTAAGTCAGTTAAAACACAGCACTGACATTATACCCCGGTGGGTTCCAAGCATTGGATAAGAAAGCACTCAGCATGCTACAGACAGGTATTCAGTGTTCTGTGATACACTGACCATGGACACCTATAGACAGGGTAGTAGGCTACATTCATGCTGGTCCCCACCCCTCCCTGCTGTATGACACCAGGTCAATTTGACTCATCAGTCTGGTTGGTATGAACATTTGAGGTAGAGGCCTCTCATGCTGATTAGAGCCATTTCCCAGACTATCAGCCAGTTTTTGATGGTGGAATATTGCACTGGGTGGCCAGGTCATTGCCAACTTCCTATCTGGGAGCTGGGGGACGGCTTTGGTAATATGAGAGACACCTATATTCAGCTTGGCTATTAGGATATTGGCTTGAGTTGCTGGATCTCAGCACTCACACAGGAGAGATGGCCCTTCTCAGCTTCCAATCCCACCCCTCCTTACTACTGAGCACCTCACTGGCCCTGGTGTCTCTGTCATCCAGAGTTTGTGGCCACCCAGCTCCATGATTATGCTATAAAAACTGAGGGCATATCAGATCCTGGTGTGTGTTGGGGGTGTCTTATCAGATTGTCCACTCTTCCACTTCTGCCCATCCCTTGTACTCCAGGAGAAATTCTATAAAGCTGGAGCCACAGAGATCAGATCATGTCCATCACAGAGGCCCAGGAACCTTCCAGGCATGAATGGCCTCCTGTGGCTGGGGTGAGGGCAGGGGCACAGAGCAAAGGGCTGGGGTCGGTGGGGGAAGGTTTGGCAGCTATCCCTGGGCACTGAATGAATGGAAGTCCTGACGGAAACACCTGGTGGTAACGGAAATCCAGGACAACTTTTATTATCCCTGTTCACAGGTCCATTCAGCCTGCATTGGGGGCTTCCTATTTCCTCTGCTGGCACTTCACACTCATTCATAACAAGAAAAGCCATTGTGCTTCTGAGTTATGGGCCCAAGATCCCCACGGGGTGGGCATTAAACACATTGGCCCCAAGACTTATTTTTAAAGTTGCATTCCCGTCTGAGCCCCTGCTTATTTTTTCCTACTCTTACAATAAAAAAAAAAAAAAAGTGTAGACTGTTTTCTCTCAACTCTAAGAAATAACTGAAAAACAACTGCCCCGTCCTTTTTGTCTCTCTTCACTGAAATCTTCCAGGACTCTAGGCTGGTAAGAGAACCCTCTCAGCACTGGCTCTAGATTCCAGCACTGGCCTGACTCCCACTGGAGAGTTGGCCTGAGGTTAGATATGTAGGGCAATGGTTTAGTTTCCAGCTATCAAATAGAGACATGGATCAGATCCGGAGGGTCTCCAGCTCCCCAAATGCTGGGAAGTCATTGGCATTGCAGTTTCTTGTCCATATGGTCCATGGAGGGGAGCTTACACTTGGAGAGGGCTTGAGTACACTGGCTTTCTCTCCATAGGAAGCCAGTAGAACTCCAGGGGATAACACAGCCTCATAGACTCCTTGGCCAGACGATAGGAGACTTTGGGCTAAGGGTCAGCATGTGCTCAGACAGACCCTCGCTGGTGATACATTCAGCTTTGATAGCCGTAATCAGAGAACTGACTGCCACTCTGCACCAGTGGTCAATGTCTGGAGCTGCTGAGGCTTCTGTCCACCACACAGATTCTCCTTCTGAAGGATGCTCTGACAGCTTCTATCTGCCATTTCCCTGCCTTGGCGATAATCTTCATAATTTCTCTTCTGACCAGCTGGCAGGTGGTAGCATGCATGAGTGAACATCTGGGTGTCTCAGTGGCCAGAGCAGATACATACTTCATTTTCACTTGATCTCATCATCTATTAAAGAATATGATTCTGACATGTCAGAATGGTAAGGAAGACTACTAAGGACCCTCCCAATGGGTATTGAAACTGTAATAACAAGTAAGGAAGATGTTTAACTCAAGTGTAAGCACAGGCTGGACATATTGCCATGAGCAGATAGGGGATTGGAAGATTGAAACTTCTGGTAGACCATCCTACAAGGACTACAGGTGGGCCTGGGATGGTGGGGGTGAGGAATTTGGTTATGGAGAATGGATAGACACCAACAGGAGAGAGATTGCCTATCAGCTAACCTGCCCAGATTGGGAGCAAGACTGAATTCTTCAAGGACAGACCTGGAATCCAAGGAGGAGCTCAAGTCAAGAATTGGGTACCAAGGAGCCTGTCTGAAGTTCTCCCATGAGAGGGTTTTGATTATGCTTTGCCCAAAACATGGAAACAGCTTGACAAGCAAAAGCCATGGCTTTGTCTTTAGGGCAACCATGGCTCTGAGGCTGATGACAGAACGGAGTCTAGGTCATGACTTGGTTAACTTCCAATTCCAAGCTCAAGGTTGGAGAGCTTTAGGAAGCCATGGAGTCCTGGGCTTTTGGCCCTTCTCCTGTCCCTCACTTGGGAATTGGTGACAAGCACACGCAGTGATGGAACCCGGTACTTCTTACTAGTCTCCATGGTCCTTTGCCCTGTAAGCAGGAAGGGGAAGAAGCATGTGCATCCATGGTGAGCCCATGGGAGAACTTCAGACAGGCTCCTTGGTACCCAATTCTTGACTTGGCTTTATTACTTCATCTCACCAAGTACCATAACAGCTCTGAAAGATATTTATGTCCCCATTTTACATCTGACGGCACTGGAGTCCAGAAAAGTTTACTCTGTTCAGATTCACACAACTGCAAAGTGACTGAGCCAAGCTCCTAGTCTATCCTCCAGCCATGCTGCACAACAGGGGCAATGTTAATCTTCCGTGCTCAGTGCCACCCTGGGAATGGCATAGAGGGCCCACCGTGTGTCCTGGCACAGGAGGTGGGGTGATTTTTGAATGCTCTGTCTCACTCCAACTTTAAAAACCTCAAATCCTCAAAGTGTCTGTGGCCATTGATCAGGCCTCTTCTTGGAGAAAAATAAGCAGCTGAACCATGAGCCAAAGGAAGCCCTGGAAAAGAGACAGAGCCATGGGTGCCTGGTGTCTAATGTGCCAGGGCCACCACCCTGACAATGGGCTTGAAGCCTAAGTCCTGGCTGTGTTATCTCACCATGGGCAGGTCCCTTCCTCACCTCATCCAGTGTACAACCACTTGTAGTATACATACTCAGACACCTACAACCCCCGCCCCTCCCGTCATTGTACATGCAGACACACGTGTACACATATATGCATGCCTACACACATATTCCCAGGCACATGCAAACATGTCCAACATGTATGCAGACATATATGTATACAAATGGATGTGCCCACGTATACACACATGCAAATACATCTAGTATGCATGCAGATATGTGTGCATATGCACATCTACACACATCTAAGCACAAGCAAATGGTCCCAGAATACATGTGATACAGGCATGTGCAATACAGGTATATGTGTCCATGCACATACCCAAACACATGAAAATACTTAGCATGTGTCCATTCACATGTGCATATACATGTACATGCACATACACAGACACACAGACACACACACACAGACACACACACACGGCAAGCATTCATAAGAAGGTTGTGCTTCCCCTTTGTGGGGGTCTGAGAGTGTCACAATCCTTTAAACCGATCAGTGCAACCTCAGTGCCTCACTCTGTCCCAGTCAGGTCTTCCCTCCCAAGGCACCATACACCCACTAAGAGGACCCATCTTCTTTCAAGTGATGTCTCTCTGTGCCACTATCATAAATGTTATTGTCCTTTTGCTCAAGCCAGACTGAGATTGTAAATTCATGGATGACCATGGATGGGCTTAGGACTATCCCAAATACTGAGGTACAGTGACTAAAGAGCTATCAGGGTACAACTGCTTCTTCTACCCAGTCCCAGGGCTCTCTGGGCCTTGGCTCTTTCCATATTCCCTGTAGCCATTCCCCCCTTCTCATGCCATTTGGCTATTCATAGAACCAGAGCTTCCAGAGATGACCTTAGATGATCCAGTTCTCTGCTGTGGACTTAAGGTGCCCCACCAGCCACATGTCACCATTCTAACCTGCACATCAGGGTCTCTAAGGAGGCGGTGAAGAGAAGTGAGGTCATTAGGATGATTCCAACCCAGTCTGACCAGTATCCTCATGGGAAAAGTAAGATGCATGTACAGAGGAAGGACACATATATAAAATGAAGGACACACACACACACACACATGGGGTGGGGGGAGAGAGGAGAGAGAGGGGGGGGGTGAGGGAGAGAGGGAGAGGGAGAGACACATATGTACAGAAAGACAACTATGAGAAACAGGGGAGTTACTGTCCTCTCCCATGCAAGGGGAGTGGGTGCCAAAGGACCCAGTTCTGATTGACGTCTCAGCTCAGATGTCCCACCTCAGCATAGATTCCCACCTCATTCAGGGCCAGGACCACATGCGAACCCATTTCTGGTTCAAGCCTGGAGTCTGTGGTGTTTATTATAGAGGCCTGATCCTACAGCCCACCCATCACATGACTCAGGGTGTGCCACAGGAAGACGTGAGGCTGCAGAGGTTTCTCAATGTGGTAGTGGGCATGCTGTGAACTTGTGATGGTCCTAAAGGCAGGGTGTCACCCTCCCTAAGCCTTGCAACAGCCCTCACAGGGAGTCTGCAGATCAGGCTTTGGCTCCAGCTCCTTTCTATTTCCCAAGGGGAGGAGGAAATGTACATGACAAAGGGTGTGAGAGGGTAGGAGGGTAGATGGGGGCAGACACCTCTAGGGGAGGAAAATACTTTGTAAGGGGCTTGCAGTTAGGGGGTCGGAATCCTTGTCAAGTGTTTGGAATTTCTGAACTAGATCTAAGGATGCAGGGAGAGGAGGTGGGAGTGTGAGGAGCCAACTGAGAGAAGGCCTGGCTCTGAATATAGATCGAACAAAGGAGCTGGACAGTAGGCTGAGCCCAGGGCCTCGGGTGGGGAAAGATCTTGACCTCTGTGTTTCTTGCTGCACCCTTAGCTTGCTGAGAGGTTCCCAGCACAGCAACTGCCCTCAGGGTGAATGAGAACATGGGACTATGTCCAGGTTCTAGTCCTGGCTCCATTCTGGGTTCCCTCAGCAGCCTGAACAGCTCTCAGGGTAGACCTCCGTATCCTGGTCTGTGGTGTTTGGTCTCTAAGATACCTTTTGCTTGATGGGAGTTCACTGCTCCCTTGGGGTACACATATGCCTCTGACATTAGGGAGCATCCATTGCAAATTAAACTAAGCTTCCAGTAGCTTCTACCTGCTTCCAGTCCTGTCTTTTAGTTTCTAAGGATAATTGGCCCCAGAGGCTCTGGAACCACATCCCAGTTCCTTGTCTTTCTCCAGGCCTGGCTTCCATACCCTCTGCTTTTTGGGTGACTTTTATACTCTTCTGTACTAGCAGCCTCTACAGCCTTCCACCGCTCTGCACTTTCCTTTAGAAGACAGTGCATGGCCTGGGGGCTACTGAGTGCCAGCCCCTTCCAAGCACTGTCCCAACCTGACACTTCCCACCTGCTCCTGCACCCCCACTGGGTCTCAGTGGTCTGCCTCAATGTTTAAGTTCATGATCCACGAATGCTTCCATCTCAGGCCTTCCGAGTTCTACCGTCCCCCAGTCAATTCCGGAAAGAAGGGGCTCTGTGGAGGGGAGCCCCCAGTTTCCCTCCTGTTCTTCTAAGAGTTAACAGGCCGGATAGGAAGCTGGCTCCCGGAAAGGGGAAGGATATCTTGCCTTTTATCCGGGTTACAATGCTGAAAGTGAGCCAGTTGGGGGCAGGGCTAGAAGCCAAAACCCAACCACCCCCAAATAAAATTATGAATGGGCCAACTTTAAAAACAATACAAGGGACCGTGGTGGAGGAGGGAACCTCCAGCCTGTTGACAAATGGCAAGGTCAGGCCCCCTGTCCCTCGTAAACAAATACTTACAATGCTGGCTTTCCTCCGGAGAGGCAGCTCCTCTCCAGGGATGTCCCCTGGGTCTCAGCCTTCCCTGTCCCTCATCCTTGGGCAGTCGGTCCTGCACACCCACTGCTGCTAGCTTCCTCAGGGAAAGGCCGGTTCTTTGTGAGCCCACACTTCCTCCCCCTGTGGGAAACACTCCTGAGCCCAGGGACATCTGCCTCAAGGCATCTTTCTCAGGGGCCTAAGGTGGGAAAGAGGAGGGGGTGGGGCTGCAGGGAAGGGGGCTGAGACCTGGGTCTGGGATTGTCATTACAACCTGGGGGAGAACAATGAGGGGACCCTCAGCTCCACTGGCTGGGACTTTCCTCTCCCACCACCTCCTTTGTGTGCTCAGAGGGCAGGGGATTTCTTCTCTTGCTTGCTTACTTTGGTCCCTCCACCCCCTTTTAAATTGTTGTTTGGTAATTGCCCCCTCCTCCCTGCCTTCCATGGTCCAAGAGTCCAGAGGGGTTGTGTACCAACAGAGAGGGGCCAAGCAGGGAAGGGTGATGAGATTTAGGAAAGACTTCCTGATTCCTCCATGAGGGAATGTTCTGAAAGAGGAGCATTGCATGCTGGGGTTTGCTGTTGCAGAGTGAATCCTTGTACCTACAGCTCTGGGGAAGGTGTCAGTCCCTATGTGAACAAATCAAATATGGCGGCAGGTACTGGAGGCTATTGGAAGGGTGGGAAAACAGGACCAAGAGCTATGCCAGGAGTGAGAGCTAGATTAGCCAGAACATTCTTTGTTCTGGCTAATAAACTAAATAACTAAATAAAAAGGAAAGGACAGACTCCTAGGTATGGTGGAGGAAAAGGTTAATCGTAGATAAAAGGGAGAACATAGCCAGAGGCAGGGATGTCTGGAAGAGTCCAGAGTGGACATGGCTAGGCTGAGCTGGCCCATGTAAGGAGAGGAGGGGGAAGAGAATCAGGTGCAGCAGCCGGGAGGCCCAAAGGTACAAAGAGAGCAGGTAACCAAGATGGTTGGATTATATAGCAGAGAGCAACCCAGCCCCCTGGGCTAGAGAAGTTTGGGTAGGCCAGCCATATACTGCCTGTAGCAGGTAGAGACTGAGGACTACTGGGAGAACCTCACTTTGATATGTTAAGTAGGCTCCTCAGCCATTTATTTCAGAGTTTGAAACCTAACATTCAGAAAATGAGTCCAAGGAATCCCTACCAATGTCCCTAGCAGACACTGTCCTCCAAGCACCCAATCCATGACCAGAACAGATGTGGTATGATGGGTTTGAAACATCGAGGAAGCCCCAAGGAGGTATCCCTGGTGAGGCCTACACCTAAGCACCAAACTGAAGGCAGGAGATCTGCTTCACCAACTAGGGAAGGACTCAGAAAGACTACCCAGGAATCATCCTTGCTAACCAAGTCCATTGGATCCCATGCTGAAGCCCTCTGTCCCTGCTGACCAGGCTCCTTCAGGTCCTGCAGCCCCGGGGATGCCTGTGTTAGTTAGCTTTGAGAGCAGTGCTCTGCTAGATAACACGCATGGAAGTTAAACGGGAGCATAACACCCAGGGCTAGGCAGCCAGTCTGCAAAATGTTGGAAAGTGTCTTCTAAACAAAAGAACCAGCACCAGATCTTAGACATCTATCTATGCCAGGGAATGAAAAGTTCTAGCTCACGTAAGAACCTACATTCAAGCACTTGTGACTTTATTTGTAGTAGCCCCAAACTACAAGCAGAGACTGTGGCAAAGCCTCTCCCTACTCAGAGTTGGCCTGGACATACAATCAAAACCTTCCCATGATCCTGCTGGGATGCTGGGGTTGAGACGTTCTGTATCGCTTGGCAAGGGGAACACGAGGTTTGCTTTCAGATGCCAGCTGCAACCCAGCCACCATGCTGGGGACCTCTGGGTCACATAGTAGTTCAGCTTCCCCCCCAACCCCCCAGTGCTCTGGATCAAACCTAGGATCTCCTGCATGCTAAACAATCACTCTACCATGGAACTGCAACTCCAGCTTCCATTTCTTATTTTTGAGGAGCCTCCATACCATTTCCCATAACTGTTAAACTAGTCCACATTCCTATCAGCATTGTACATGGCTTCATTTTTCCACACCCTTGTCAGCACTTAGATTCTCCAAAGGCTATCATTCTGATGGATGGAGGTATACACACATGCGGTCTTGATCTATTTTTCCCTGGTGACTGGCGATGCTGAGCTTTCTAAAATGCTCACTGGCCGCTTTTAAAAAAATCCTCTTTTGAGAAAAGTATATTCGACCTCTCTGCTCACTTTAAAAATCGGGTTGTCTTTTTGCTCTTGCATTGCTTGTTCCTTAAATACTTGGGTAATACAAGCATTACTTGTGAACTTGACAAAATCTGCACTCAACAGGGCAGAGAGTCTCCATGGGGCACGCTTCTAAGGGATTTTTTTTCAGTCCGGTGAAATAGAGTGAGAAGTTCTACCTGAATGTAAGTAGCAGTATAAAGGAGAGGCATGAGCCAAGCGCTCATGGTTCTTTGGCTCCTGAGTGCCTCCTGCCGCTGTGTCTTCCTCACTGTGTTTAACAGGAACCTGGAACCCCGAGCCGGGGTAAGGTGCGTTTTATCACCCCCTTATTAGCCATTTGCCAACACTTCTCGGTGTTTCTTTATGAGGTGCATGCTTTTTCTCGTGGAAAGACCTTGTCTAGTTGGTGGAACCCTGTCTTGGTCTGGCCTGTTTGCTTGTGTTGCCTGAGTCACCTGGCTCAAACCCAAGTTTGGAGTTTTCACACAGGGCATAGGGACTAGAAGATAGTGCTATCTGGAGTCTTCTGACATCTCTGACTCTGTGTATGTGTGTGTGTGTGTGTGTGTGTGTGTGTGTGTGTGTGTGTGAGAGAGAGAGAGAGAGAGAGAGAGAGAGAGAGAGAGAGAGAGAGTATCAAGTTGTCCCAACCTGAAGGTATCAGTTAGAATTTACATCAGGTAGTTGTCACTGTCTAGCAGCAATGTTAAGGAGTGGGTTACCTGGAAATATGGAGTTAGAAAGAGATAGGAAGAAATAAAAGAGATAGGAGGAGAATATAGGAGTGGCCAAAATTATACCTGTCCACGTGGAAGGGTAAAAATTAGATGGGAGACATGACTGCTCAGCCATCTTGATTTTTAATGCCCCCTTTTGTTTTCCCAACAGGTATATTACCTGGGGCAAAAACCACTCCCCCAAATATGTCAGCATGTCAGTCCAATCAGTGACTTCCTTGTTTCTCTGTGGAGGTGGAGCTTTCGAATGTAACTGGAACCAGGTTGGAGGCGTGGAAAATAGCAGGAGATGGGCAGAGAGGTGTGGCTATCAGAGGCAGGCCTCAAACCAGGAGGGTTACAATTCCTCCCTTTTTATTAGAAAACAAACAGAAGCTTTTTTCTTGTTAAAAACAAGAGCAGGAAAAAGGTCATGGAGCTCAGCACATATTTTGTATGGGAAACATCACGGTGCGTGCGTTGAGCTTCTCTCTGGCTCTGTCGTCCCAGGCTATATGACACAGCCGTGGCATGTGTCTGTGTCTGGGTTGACTTTACCACCAGAGAGACCGGCTTTTTCTGCACCATCTATCCATACAAAATGTCAAGATATGTCTTTAACACTAGTAGAGTCCGGGATTTGCCACAGTCTCTCTGTAGTCTATCTTCTATGAAGTCCATGTGAAGTAGAGCTGGTGTGTTGATGGGCAGCTGGGTGTAGACATCTTCATCTGGGTGCCCCATCCAAGTACTAACTAGGCCCGGCCCTGCTTAGTCTCTGAGATCAGACGAGATCAGGTGCGTTCAGGGTGGTATGGCCATAGACATTTTAGTTGAGTTCTGTAGTAGCTCCCAAGTTAGGAGCCTTTTCAATGGCTTTGCCTTCAATAGGCTTTTAGTTCAGTTGTCAATAAGTAACTTTCACGTTAGAAACTCTGGGAGTGAGTGAATTTTGATTATCTTTTGGACTCTGGGAATGAGTCTGCTTGATATAAAAACTTAAAAGATTAAAAATAACAATAACTAGAAGATGTCTCAGGCACTTGTTTGCAAATTAGCAATGCTTAGGTCCAAGATTTGGCCTCTAGGTATATAGGGAAATCAATGTTGACTCTTAGAAAAAGATGGAGTCTCTTATAGCCAAGTAAACTCTGTTGGCCAGTAAAAAAATGTTCAGCCAATAGATTTGGCCCAAAAGCATGTCTATAAAAGGATACTGCATCTGTATCTACTTGGCAAATAAAAGTATAAGGCCGCCATTGTGTAAAACACTAAAGGAGCCCCTTCCCCAGATCAAGGTGGGGTGACACACCATTTTAAAAAATGATTTTTCAAGACAAGTGAGAGGCAACATGCCTTTAAACATGAGCAAAACAAAGTATGCCTAAAAAGAGGTGAAAATGAAAATGAATATTATTTAACATAATCAAAAAGGTAAAACATGTCTCTTAATAAAAGCGAAAACTAGAGCAAAGATGCTCTCAGGGAGGAGTGCATATCCTTCTTCTTTTAAAATTCAAATAAGAATTGACAACATGTAATAAATGTATGACTGTACTAGTTAGCTTCATAAGGAACACTTAAATATAGAAAAAAAATATATCTAATAACCAATTAATATATCATATATGTTTAAGCAATAACAGCTTGAAAACCTGAGAAGGAAATAATAGTCACATGTGTATATTTAAATATTAATTTTGAGATCAAAATCATATTTTAAAATTGACTAGATAAATAATAAAGAACTCAGATATGTATAAGTATCTATATATTAATAAAAAAGATAGAACATGTGACATAGCATTGGGCAAAATGGTCCAGTAGACTAGAGCAGTGGCTGCTCTTCCGAAGGTCCTGAGTTCAGATCTCAGCAACCACATGGTGGCCCACAACCACCCACAGTGATAATCAGACGTTTTGAATATAGTATCAGTGGATAACACTGGAGCAAGCAGAATAAGCAAAACTTTTTGATATTAATTTTAGTAGATATTAATGATAGCTTATGACCATCTGTACAGTCACAGTGTATTAACACACATAAAATCAAATAAAACATGTGACTTGAATATAAGTTACTATAGAGAAAAATCAAATTTTGTCTAAAATTCCAATTAAGTAATAAGCCAAATATATATTAGTATTCTGTAATGGCCAACTTAAATGTTGGTAGAAGAAATAGATGTCTTTAGGTTAAATGAAATAACGAATGTTTCAAAACATTCTCTTAAAAATATCTGTATGAATATATAATTATTATTTAAATAAGATATTAAACTCTGTAAAAGAAATGTAACTGATCACGATAGTCAAGTGATGGAAGCCTCTTTTAATTTCTTAAAGATGTATAAAATATGGTCTAGTCAAGAGTAACTCGAAAAAAGCAGCATAAATATATATTTATTAACTGTAAGAAGCCTATGAGGCTTTATAAAATTGGCTTGAATTGAGTAAAATCAAAGCACTATCTTTATGTACTGAGTAGAGACAAATAATTTAAATGTAAATTATTTAGTCAAATATTAAGGGCAATATCTTTTAATCTATAAATTACTAGATATAGTTATTAGAAGGTAAGACTCAATTATAAACAAATAATATAAAAAATATAATATATATGTCACAAAGTCTTTAAAGTGTCTCACTGTCTCTGAATTGTAGCTAGCAAGTCTGGAGTCAAGCCTATAATATAAGGTATAGTTATAGTATAAGACTTAGTTACCACTAGATGTATGACTTGTGTTTTAAATAAGTTGAAGTCAGGTGGGGTACTTACCTAGTCATAATGGAGGTAGAGGCAGGCAGACTTATGAGCCCCAGGACAGCCTGATCTACACAGAGAGACCCTGTCTCAAAGCAATTAGCTATTAGCTTAAACCTAGCCTTTAGTAATAGATGAAACAATTAAAGCAGAGTTTAATAATTTGAAAACTCAATGAATATATACTTTTAGGACTAGCTAGAAACTAAATGAAAATCTTATTAACAGAAAATATGAACTAAGCTTTTAATAATTTATAACAAACAATTTTAATTTGGAATAAGAATGGTCTATCTCTGTCTATAAGTATTGAATTAAAGGCGTGTGTACATATCTCTTGGCTAAAATTTTTGTAAGCCAATGTTCTTAAAATTTAAGGTTTTACCTCTATGGAATTGTTTTTGAGGAAAATTAGCTTGTAATTTAAATTTATACCACTAGATGGCGCTAAGCAATTGTGAAATCTTGTGTAGTCATGGATTCGCGGGTTTGGACTCTGTGCATGCGCACTGTCGCAGCTGCCCCTAAGCCTCCTGGGAGGGAGGGCCGTGCACGACCCTGGACCCGCCCAAACCCTAGCTCTGTGGTAGTCTGTTGTTTACTTAGCGACCTAAGAACAGCACTGCGATCTACCAGGGGACCCAGTCTAGCAGCTCTCCTCTGCTGCCTCAGTAACCCGAGTGCAGTGGCGGGAGGCTCGAGAATCTGGTGTTGTTAGCAGTTGCCTGTAGGGACACCCACAACTCCATGCCCATGAGAGGCAAGCTCCAAACTGGGCTGTCTCCGCCCCCAGCCTCAGCACCAGAGTCCCTCATCTCTGTGGAGCCGAGTAGGCGGATGGAGGCATAGCGCACGCGTTTGCACTCTGGCTCAGGCCTGTGTGCAGTGCACGCACTCCCCCGCCAGCTCATGGGTTCTGGTGGGTTGTGCATGCTAGCTTGCTGCTGCCTCTCCAGCAGCGCCACCGCGGGAAACGCCCCAGGTGGAAACGGCCATCCCCTGCTTCCCAGTGCCCTTAATTGGGAACCCTGGTAACTGAGACCTCTGCCGCACTCTGGACACCCAGTGTGACTGTGCACAGTGAGGGCAGCGGTGAGGGGGAGGGGAGCGCACTCCTGTGCGGAGTCTCTAGCCCCTCCTCCGGCTGCACATGTAGCCAATGGCCAGTGCGAGCCAAAGACATCCCAGGCGGAGGAAGGAAGCTTTTACCGCTGGGGACCGCCAGGCACACCTCTGCTTGGGAGCTGGCCCTCGCCCGCCCACCAGGGACCATTCTAAATTGTTCGAGTCCCAGAACCAAGCAGCTAGCCTTTAGTCCACGCACTCCGCTGAGAGGGCGGAGCCTCCGCGGCCATCTTGGCCACATGTACAATAGGGCAGAGCAAAAACACAAGACAATGACACAGAGACAATCTGCATTCATACGACATACATTCCAGACAAAACAGATTAACATAAACATATGTATATGTACACGGAACACAGATAAAACCAGGAAATTATCTTGAAATAGTTATAGGGAACTAACCTGTAAGCGGGTATCTCTGTCCCAAAGTACCTCCCCTCTTTGGGAGGTCCCCCAGCTCTACAACTTGGAGCTAATCAAGGGGAGAGGCTGTCTCTAAATCCCCGGAGTTCCACAGCCTAATAACCAGAACCTGGCACACCTGGCCAATTTAAACCCAGCACTTTGGCTGTGCATCCTGGCATGAATTTGCCGTATAACCCCGTAGCCACCTACCATCTATGATAAGTGGGTACCTCCCTGGCTGTCCAAATTTGAATATTAAATATTATAGAGCTCTGAAT
>NW_022196915.1:50732128-50733210 GCF_008632895.1 Mastomys coucha
AAACGAGCCCCAAGTTAGGAGCGCCATCTATTGGCTACCAGCAGCAACGTTAAGGAGTGGGTTACCTGGAAATATGCAGTTAGAAAGAGATAGGAAGAAATAAAAGAGATAGGAGGAGAATATAGGAGTGGCCAAAATTATACCTGTCCACGTGGAAGGGTAAAAATTAGACGGGAGACATGACTGCTCAGCCATCTTGATTTTTAATGCCCCCCTTTGTTCTCCCAACAGGTATATTACCTGGGGCAAAAACCACTCCCCCCAAATATGTCAGCATGTCAGTCCAATCAGCGACTTCCTTGTTTCTCTGCAGAGGTGGAGCTTTCGAATGTAACTGGAACCAGGTTGGAGGCGTGGCAAATAGCAGGAGATGGGCAGAGAGGTGTGGCTATCAGAGGCAGGCCTCAAACCAAGAGGGTTACAGGTAGTTCCAGTTTTACTCTAAGGGAGGGACCCAGACTTTCTTCATGCCAAATGGCTCCTACTATGCTTTCCTGCAAGAAGGAGTTGTTCGGCCTTACTGAGGTAGGCAGGGCATCCTGCCCATCTCTCCAGGGACCTCAATATCCCTTGAAGCATCTCTCAGTACCCCATGGTCTTTTCTAGCTATTATTTGAAAGGGTGGTGGTCTATTATTCAGCTGCCCCTTTGGTCAGGAGCACTGGAGGGCAGGGTTTCTTAAATGTTTGGTTAGCATGGGGCGGGGCGTGCCAAGGATATGGTGGTGAGGACAGCAGATCCCAACGCAGAGCAAATGGAGAGGGGCTCACTCTCATTCTAAAAAAACGCTAGGCCAGTGGAGGTCAGTACTGACAGGAACTCTGCTGTTCCTCCCAGCTCATGCCCTGGGTTCAGCTTCAGCATTACCTGTAAGAGGAAATCCCTTTGTGGGACAAGGACTGCTTATCCTGGGTCTTCCAGGACACAGTGGCCCTCTGTTGATACCGTTGACTGCACTTTACTCACAGATGCAAAATTTGAGGGGGTGTTGAGATTCCCCTAAGACAGGGCCTAGGAGTCACCTGTCTGTCCCCTCCTTCCCAGCACAAGAGCACACACACACACACACACACACACACACA
>NW_022196915.1:50733333-50747802 GCF_008632895.1 Mastomys coucha
GCAAGCAAGCCTGGGGACCAGGAGAAGCCCAGCGTGTCCGACTGCTTCCTGTACCTCTTGACCTTCAGCTATGAGGCATGACCTTTACAACTTGTTGAGCGCAGATGGCTTCTAAAGGATATCCTCCCAGGACAGTGCTCCCGGACCTCATTTTCGGGACCTTGTATACAATGCTGTGAAACAAGGAGGCACCACCAAACAGTGGCAAGCACAAGGCCTTTACAGTGGCCGTGGGGGAAGGCAGGGCCTGTTCTGGATGTGAGAGCAGGAAAAGCTCCTAGTAGGAATAAACGTGATTTAATGCCACAGTACCCAAAAGTGACAGAGACACGGTAACTGAGTTGACACCTTCCCCTCGCCTCATACATGATGTTCATGCGCATAGGCACACACGCAAAACCACCCCTCTCTTTAGAGAGCTCTGTGTAGTCTATACAGACATGGGATGGCAGAAACCCCAATACCATATCCTTATCAAGTTAATGCCCCTGTTCTCATGAGGCTGGCACGGAGGTAAAAGGCAGGGAAACTGCTGGACATCCTGACCCAAAGAACAAAGGGCTCTGCTCTGGTTGGGGAGTCCTGGAGCTACATCAGGATTCCCAACCCAAGTCGGAGGATCCAGAACATGCTTGGCATTTTTCAAAAGCATCACAGTTAGGTGGGATATAGTGGCTCACGTCCAGCATCCCAGAGGCTGAAAAAGCCAAGTTCAAGGCCCGAGCAAGTTACAGTAATGACAAAAGCAAACAACAACAACAACAAAAACCAACCAACCAAACAAACAAACAACCCCCCCCCCAAACCCAAGAGCGGTTAGTGACTGCCACCAAGTGGTGGTGAGCAGGGCAGCAGGACCGTGTACCTGAGGATCAAGGATCCTCCATTGGTGCCTTGGCTGTAGCCTTTGTCTTCTCTACTCCATTCTGGAGTTACAGGGGTTCTGACCCTAGAGATTTCCTCTCAAAGACATTGCCTTTGAGGCTCTGGGATGCCTGGAGGTTCCTGAGATAGCCCATCTCACTGCCAGAAGGCTGGAGCCAGGCTACCCTGACCTGTCTTGCAGGAAAGGAAACTGCTGCTCAGAAACTTGCCGAGCGAGGGAGCCTCTGGCTGTGCACCTGCTGTCTCCTGGCTTTAGAACGCTAGCTTTCTTCTTTACTGGTCTGAGACACGTTTCAAATGGGTGCAGGCTTGAGGTCAAGGGCATTGAGGTCAACTCAGAGGTGAAAAAGCTGGATGCTGGGCCTGGTGCCGTCAACCCAGGACCTCTAGGAGCAGCATCCCTCTGACCTCAGGGACCTCTCTTCCTTCAAGAATGACACCACGGTTCCCAGTTCAACTAGTTGAACAGGTCAGAGCTGGCTTGTGGAACTGAGCTGCAGTTACTGCAACACTCCAAGTTGCCAGGCACAGCATAGGACCTCCTATCTCTTTGCTTACTTCAGGGCTGTGCCTGTCACTCCTTGGGTGCCCGGGAACTTAGAGGCCTGTTAAGTTCTCATTGGGAGGAACTTAGTTCTTCTGAGGAGGCCGGAGAAGACCGCCAGGCTTGAACCACTCTACCATCTGGTGGCCACATGTGGGAATGACAGCCCTTATCATCTTAGTCGCTAATTAGCTGCATCCTTACATAGTCTGCCCTTGACTTCCTCCAGGATCCTCTCAGTGAGCTCTAAGAACCACTACCAAGGAGCTGCCCTGCCCAGGCCTGGCCCTTTCCTCCTCTGTCTGCACTGTGTCTACCTGTCATAGGCACTGGCATTTTTGTGCTGTATCTGTCCTCCTCTGTAGCAGGAAGGGCACACATCCTGCTGTCTGCTTCATCCAGGAGGCTGAAGTAGGCTGGCGTGACTCAGCAAATGTTTGATGACTGAGTCAAGACCATTAAATGTGCTTTCTGTAGACACTCACTGTTTAGTGTAGCTGGAGGTAGCCTTATGTAATCTGGTAGGCAGGTTTTCTGTGCAAAACGCTATTTCTGCCCTATAGGAAAAAGCTCAACAAATAAACATTTCATGGCACATATTACAGGGCTGCCGTCATTAATATTCAAAACCATACATATCTATACATACCTATACCTATAATCTATGCCTATACCTATATCTGTATCTACATACATACATACACATACTGGGTGTCACACTTGATTTTCTCTGCCATTGTATGCAGGTTTAAGGCTGGATTTGTGCATTCTATTTTGGGGGGAACTAGAGGACTCAGTAAAATAAGAGACTAGTTTAAGACCATCTCCTGAGTAGCTACTTTGGGGTTTTTGTCCCTTGCTTTCTCAGATTGGTACCTGAGAGGTCAGGAGACCACCATATGGACATGTTTTGGAAGTGGAGACAAGGCTGTATGGGCAGAGGGAATCGTGCAAAGAGGGTAAACCGAGGCAATGGCCTAGAGACTCATCAGTTCTTAGCATCGTTCTCTTGTTGCCTTAGTCAGCTTGGCAGCAAGGACTGGGGCACGGCATTGGGGAGAGGGTCATTGTTGACTTATAGATGACGACTAGGCTCCTCCCAGGGACCTAGCAGCAGCTTACGTCATCACCTGCTGCCATTACACGCCACTGCCAGGTGTGAGCAGCATACAGAAGAACTGCTCCACACCCTACCTCTCTCTCTATTCCCATATGTTCCCGGCCAGCCACCGTCTCTCCCTTTCTGTCCTTTCTGTCCTTCTCTGTCCCAATGTCCCTGCTTCACTGCCCACATGGCTCTGCTCCCATCTGACTCTACCACTTCTCCAGGCTCTCACTCCTCTCTCTTCCCCTAATAACTCCCCTTTAATATCAGGTCTGCTGCATTGTGTGATTTCTCAGGGATCACCTTGGCATAGGCCTACGAGGTTCCCTCCCCCAAACACTGTATTATAGTTCATAACAATCATAGTGGATCCTAAACTCTCAAATTAGGTCTTCAACTGAAAATCCACTTCTGGAAGTCTGAGTTTTCAGTCTTCCCTCTGTCCCTGTCTGTGCCCAGATTTCCTCCTTAAGGACATGAGCCACCCTGGACTCAGTCTCCGTCATAAGCTCATTTAACTTCTGTAACATTTTTAAAGACGCCCTGTGTTAGTACAGAATATCTGACAGAAAGCAACTTGGGGGGGTATTCTGGCTCACAGTTTAAGGGTACAGTCATCATAGAAGGCCTGGTGGCAGGAGGCAGCTGGCCACATGACATCTACAGGGAGGAAGCAGATACTGATGAATGCCGGTAGTCAGCTCACATCCTTCTTTGCAAACAGGACTTCAGCCCTTAGCATCATGCCACCCGCATTCAGAGTAGGTCTTCCCACTTCAAATAACCTAGTGTAAAAACTTCCCCACTGACATGTTCAGAGGTCTGTCTCCTAGCTTCTATTAGCCCTGTTGGTTGATAAGCAATATTAACCATTATAGCCCCCCATCTCCAAACACAGTCACCTCCTGAGGTACTGGGGAGAGGGTAGGACTTTATCAGAAGACCATCAGGAGATGATTGGTTTACTCCACCCCTGTCAAAAGCCAGCTTCAACATCACAGGGTAAACTGAGGCAGGCAGCAAAAGGGGTATGGCATCGGCAATTGGTGCCAAAAGATGCTGACTTTAGTTCGGCTCTTTCTTACTCTTCTGGAGCCAGAAGCCAGTGGCTTCTGCCAATTTAACTCTTGCTGAGAGCAGTGGAGGATTTAAAAAGGCTTAGTCACTTGGACTCTTTTCTCTTTGGCTTAAGGGGCCATTCCTGGCCAAGCAAGAGGCTTGGGGTTTGTTGATTTTTTGTGAGCCAGAGAGAAAAGAAAGGAAGACAGTCACATACACACACACACACACACACACACACACACACACACACACTCTGACTGGGACTGACCACCTGTTTCATCAATTTCACAAGTGTGCATGCATACTTATATACATACACATACACCTACCTGCATATGTATGTATGTACATACATATGTATGTGCATACATATAGACAGACAGACATGTATATATTTGATGGATGGAGCAGAGCCCCAATAGCCTCACTTAATTTTTTCTCTCAGCCCATTTTTTTACCTTCTTAGACAAAAGCTCTTTATAAAATTACCTCAGAGATGAAATGTTACACAAAAGGGAGTTACAGAAGGATGTCAATAGTATGTTCAAAGCAGTGTTTCATTCTATAAGCTCATCATAAGTTCACAGCAACAGATTCACATGGCCTTTGCTTTATCATCCTGCACACCTGCGGCTTCATCCTTGGACTTGACCTAGAATTTTTCCTTGATCATAAATCTGTCCCAAGCCTATTTCTCTTCTTAGTGTAATTTATGAAAGCTCATTGTATTCCTTATAATGCAGCCTTTACTTACCATTCTATGAGGAGGCACATTCTTGATTCTCCCTTTATTACATTTATCTATCAAAACAACTAAAACAATCTCCTTAAACTTTCATCCTAAAATTATTTGAATCAAATTAGGAATGCTCTAAAGTCATTAATTTATCTTAACATTAATTCATGAAAGTTCACTTCAACCCAAAAAAGAAAAGAAAAAAGAAAAGAAACGAACTTTTTTTAAAAAAAAAGGCTGGGCGGTGGTGGTGCACGTCTTTAATCCCAGCACTTGGGAAGCAGAGCCAGGTGGATTTCTGAGTTCGAGGCAGCCTGGTCTACAGAGTGAGTTCCAGGACAGCCAGGGCTACACAGAGAAACCCTGTCTCGGAAGAGAGAGAGAGAGAGAGAGAGAGAGAGAGAGAGAGAGAGAGAGAGAGAGAGAGAGAGAGAGAGAGAGAGAGAGAGTTCATCTTCATGTTGATCTTTAGGAAATTTGCCCAATAGGGTGCGAGATGCCCAGGAATCCCTAGGCTATATAATAGTGGCAGGAAATCATATCAACAGAGAGATGCAATCCTGGGACAAAGTCTCTCAGGCTGTGCCTCTTTAGAGTGCACCCATTGCAGCCGTGTAAAACAGTGTGCCATCTCCAGGAAACTCACTTGCCATAGTCTTTTCTAGATAACTTCTGTCAAACCCCAATCAGGCACACACCACCTTCTTTTTCCATTTGCCTGTTCACTCTTCAGAGAATCTGAGATCTGCCAGTCCAGAATAGAGAACAGGGTCAGTGGCCATGAGGGTAGAAAACTCAAGATGGTCTGGAGTCCTTTTCAGGCAGAGAAACACATAGGTACAAAGGTCCATATAGTACGGTGTTCTCTCCGTGGGTGAACCAGCAAAACCTTAAATTGAGGACTATCTATCCATGGCTAGGCTGGCCACCAGCACATCTGTAGTAAGTGCCAAGAAGGTCTTTTCTTCTCAGAGGTCTGACTGAAGCCTGTGGGTTGGGACAGCTCTGTGGTTCTTAGGTGCTCCAGTTTGTCTCCACTCAAAGAATGAGTCTGTCTCCAATCCTGGACTTCAGTCTCTTTTTAAGAAGTTGGATTAGGATTAAAGCCAAAAGTACAATGTAAAATGATGGTGTGATTCCCAGCTCCAGTGTCACCTAAACCCCGTGAACTTGGTCAACTCACTTTTTGTCTTTGTGACTTATTTTCCCATTTCATAAATAAACAGACCAGGTGACTTCAATTCTAGAGCCATTTCTTTAGTTTATGGTTTTTTTTTTTAAAGTCTATGTGAATGTGCCCAAGTGTGGTTATATGTACCATAAGTGTGTAAGAGCACAAAGGGGTGAGATGAGGGCATCTGATCCCATGGATCAGATGTAACTGTAGTTACAGGTGGCTATGAGCAGCCTTGTGGGTACCAGGCACTGGATTGGGGTCTTCTGTAAGAACCACTGATCCCTTTCTCCTGCCTCTGAGGGTGATGCATAGGAAGGGACTTCAAATAGAAGGAATGAAAGGCCTCACTGCTACTATCCACACAAATCACTAGCTAGATAAGGCCCCTCCTACAAGAAATTAGCTTGAACTGGCAGGTGTCTGAGAGTGACAACTGTGTTCAGCCAAGCGGGCTGTCAACGGTGTGTCCCACCTGACTGTAGCTGCATATAGCCCCTGAACCAGGGCTTTAGCCTGTCTTTGGGGTTCTCCTCTTTCTGTCCACACCTCCAGGTCCTCAATGTTGTCACATATTTGTAGTGAGCCCCAAAGTACACTGTAACTCACCTGCTAGGGATCAGAGACTGCATTGCTTTATTCCCAGTTATACAAGGCTCTAAGCAGTGCAAAGGACAGAAGACAGGGCAGGAGCCAGCTTTGGGGGAAGTTCAGGGCTGGGCATTTGGAGGACTGGTTGTTCCTCCTGGCTTTCTTCTTGCCAGAGATCCTCTGACTCCTAATATCCAGGGGCTTGCCCTCTATCTGGGTTACTTTCTCAATCCACAGGATATAGTTTGCCAATTCAGTATATATCCCTGGGGAGCCTTTTTTCCCACAGCTCTTGCCCCAGCTGATGATGCCCACCTGGTACCACCTACTGCCAGGATGTGTGTTGCAGACAAGCGGTCCCCCACTGTCACCCTGTGGACAGAGAACACAATATTAAGTCCCAGAGGACAGCTCAATATTAAGTCCATTTTAAATTGCCCATAAAGGCTGGGCACAGATCATTCATGAGGAGGTATTGACTTGCCCTACTCCAGGCTACTCAAGGACCAAGGTGACGACCCCATCCTGGTCCCACGAGAGAAGTGTGTGGCTAACAGGTAGCTTGTGGAGTAATAGGGTGCAAGACACAAGCCAGCAGGATCAAAGAGAGGGGAGCTTGATATAAAGAAACTCCAGAGAGGATGCCCAAGACAGGCAGAAGGAAAAGTGAACCAGGGGTGTGAGGTTTTTTGTTTTCTGGGTCTTTCTTTCTTTCTCTCTTTCTTTCTTTTCTTTCCTTTTCTTTCTTTCTTCTCTTTCTCTCTTTCTTTTAAACTAGGCTCTGGAAAAGGCAGAGAAGAAAAGTATAGGAGTGTTGGAGAGAGGACTCAGTCAGGACCCAACTCCCAGAATCTCCTAGGCCTGGTGCCCTAAATTTGTAATCCCAGTGCCAGAGAGGCAGAGACAGGTAGAAGACGTGGTGGAATCCTGATGACTTAGTGTCCTTGAAAACCTGAGATCTTCTGTAGGTGTGTTGCAAGCTGGCTCAGGTGGGCTGACAGGGCAAGGGTTACTGGATGCATGGCCTTCACGCAAGACTTGGAATCCCTTCAGCATCCCATGGCTCAAGACTGACATGTTCTTCAGACTCTCTGTCTCTCTGTCTCTGTCTCTCTTTTTCTCGTGTGTGTGTGTGTGTGTGTGTGTGTGTGTGTGTGTGTGTGTCTGCCTATATGAATGCTCCCAACTGTATATACATGGGTTCTAGTGCATACAGAAGCCAGAGAACAACTCCAGTTCTAAAATCTCAGTCATTGTGTCCACTATTGGTCTTTTCGTTTTGGTTTCAGTTTGCTTGCTTCCTTTTGTTTTCTTTTGAGACAGTGTCTCTCACTACCCTGAACTTACCTAGTAGGTTGTCTGTTCTTAGAGCCCCAACAAGTCTCTCTCTGCCTTCTCTGTGTTGTGCAAGTGCATGCCACCAGGTCTGGCTTTTTTTTTTTTTTTTTTTTTTTTTTTTTTTTTTTTTTTTTTTTTTTTTTTTTTTTTTTTTTTTTTTTTTTTTTTTTAACATGCATTTGGGAGACCAAACCTAGGTCTTCCTGGTTGCATGGCAAATACTTTACTGACTGACCCCTTCCTGGCACCTGCATTCTAGAATCTTAATCTATTCCAAGGGGGCAGGGGAGATATTCCTGCAAGGGAAACACATAGGGGCTACAGGCTGAGGTGGGGGCCTGCTGCCCCTCGTTACCTGGCAGGCATCGTAGCTCTTATTATCATACAAGGCACACAACATGTTTGTGGTGAGGCTGGGAAATATCTGTAAGCATTCCTCCCAATCTGTAATACGCATGGGCACCTTCATCAGATCCATTGATATAGATTCTTTGTCAGCTGGAATAGAGAGAAAAAGCATTAGGCAAGCTACCAGATGGGCAGTCTCTATGCAGATAATGAAGTGTTAGGATGGCCTGAAGACCCCTTCAGACCCTCCTTCAAAGCCCAAAACCATTCTCCTTCGCATTCCCCACAGACTCAGTTTCCACAGCCTTCAGACAGCCCGTCCCTGAGCCGTCAATCATCACAGAAGCTTTTCTGATTAACCCTGCCTCCCCCCGAGCATTCCTCTTATTCAGAGCCTGTCTTCTTTCCAGATCAACTCCACCAAGCTCCAGGATATGACTTCTCTGGGAAGCACACAAGTGAGGCTTTTGCGGTCCCTCCCATTATTATTATTTATTATGTGAGCACAGCCCTCCACACCTAGTCCCCATCCTTGCTACTGAAAACTTGCTTTCAGAGCCATTGAAAACTCATTTGTAGCATAGTATATAAAAAAAAAAAATCATTTGGTTTTCCAGCATTGATAGAATGACTGTATTGTCTTTTTAAAAGATTTAAACTTGGGGCTGGAGAGTTGGCTCAGTGTGTTAAGAGCAGGGACTGCTCTTCCGAAGGTCCCGAGTTCAAATCCTAGCAACCACATGGTGGCTTACAACCATCTGTAATGAGATCTGATGTCTTCTTCTGGGGTGTCTGAAGACAGCTACAGTGTACTTACATATAATAAATAAGTAAATCTTAAAAAAAAAGATTTAAACTTAAAAAAATTATATGTATTTATCACAGATATGTATATATCTGTGTGTGCACAAGCACACGAGAGTCAGTGCCCACAGAGGCCAGAAGAGGGCATCCAATCCCCGGGGGGCTAGAGTTACAGGCAGTTGCGAACCTCTCAGCACAGGATCTGGGAACTGAACTTAGACCATCTGCAAGAGCGGTTGGCAACATACCCACTGACCCATTCGTTTTTCTAGCTCTTGGCTGGTTCTTTAGAAGGTGCTTTGGTTACATCTGAAATGTCTCTTACAGCAAATCCACATTTCAAACAAATCCATTGTTTATCAGTGGATGGGCCTGATTTTGGAGGCTGTGGAACTTTAAAGGGGTGGGGCCTAGCCGGTATAAGTAGGTCCTAGGAGCAGGCCTGTGAAGGTGATTCTTAGTTACTGGTTCTGTCCTGTTATCTGTTCCCTGGCCTACTGCAGTGTGGGCAGTCTCCGCCCTGTGCTGTTACCCCTGGGCTTAGAGCTGCTGTGCTCTGCCTTCCCTAATACAGTGTACTAAGATCCCTGAAACCAGGGGCCAAAATAAAACCTTTCTTGCCAAATGTTTCTGGAAGATATTTTTGTCTTATACAAAAGTAATTGGTATAAAAGGGATGACAGGAATCAATGTCTTGGGCTCCAGTAGCAGGATTCTCACTTCTGATCATAGAAATTCGTAATTATTTCCTTTACAGAGTGCTTTAACCTCGCATAGGCCACTATCTGCTTCCTTCGCCGTTTCTAAGTTCTGTCTGGAGCCAGCAGCCAACCTCTAACCCTCTCCTTCCACTAAAATGCTGAGGGAAGCCAAATCTAGGCTCAGCACGCACATGGGCCTGAGGCTTGCTCCAGCTTTAGGCTGCAGTCCCTAGCTCTCTCCTACCACCTGCTTTGCTTGCAGGGCTGTCTTTGGGGATGGGGGGTGTGTCTTTGAGGATGGGGATGTCTTTGGGGGCAGTGCAGTGGGGATTTACTCCCATATTCTGCTCCGCATATGTTTCCTATTTTGACCAAGTAACAGTCTAACATATAGTAAGCGATAACATTCACTTCTAAAAGTAGTTGAGCAACAATACTTTCAGAAGCACAGAGGGGCCTTTGGACAACTCTGGTGGTTGAAATTCCCTTAAACACACAAACACAACCCTCTCTGGGCTGGTTGACCATACCCAGAGGTTGGTTTAGAGCTGGCACCTCAGGTACAGCATGCCTCTGGTACCCAGAAGAGGCTGAGCTGAGGCTCCCAAGAGCCCAGTGGGAGGAGATTTCCACCAAAAGCCATTCCACCACTCTCACTCTGTTTTGCCCTTCCTCATCGCTCCCCCAGATCCTGTAGCTCCTGCCCCAGCAGTTTCCACGAGGCCCTGGACAATCACATACTTGGGTTGGTTGTGCCCCATCCTGCCACCCAGCATTCATGCCAGCTGGGAGAGGTGGGCTGGAGAGGCATACAGATGGGCACAGTCAGCTTATCGAATGTTAAGGGCTCGGCCAGCAGCAACAAGGCGATGTCATTGTCCATGTTGAATCGTTTAAAGCCTTTGTGCCGGATTATGGTGCTGACCTGTAGTTCCATGGATGAAGCAGTTAAGTCATTGGTGCCCACTTTGACTTTGAGATCTATTGGGCTGGTGTCACAAAGGAGACGGAGGGAAGAAGAGGAAAGGAAGCCCGAGTGAATAGAAGTCAGCGGGACTGGAAACTCTACAGCTAAGGCCCTTCTAGAAGCCTTTGATAGTCATCCCACTGGGGCAGTTTGAAGAATGCAGAAAGAGCAGGCTATCTACTTGTCTTGTTGTGAGCTATGTGAGGAGAAGTTTACCTGGGCTTAGTTTAAGATGTAGTAGTGCCTCATGGCAGAGAAGGCACAACATGGGAGGGTGAGTCTACCTGTACTTATCTGCATGAAATGTGAGCAGCTGGAGACTGGGGCCGGAAGTGGACCGACTTATCAAGGTCCATCACCCAAAGACTTCTTCTTCCATTTAGGTCCAACCTCTGAACCTTCCACAACCTTCCAACACAGCACTACAACCCAGGGACCAAGAGCTCACTCACACAAACCTGTGGTTAACATGACACATTCAGACTCTAACTAAGAAGTGCACATGGAGTAGATCTGTGACCTTAGGCTTTCCAGGACTGAATGTGACACTAGTGTTGAAGAGACAAGAAGCAGAGTTCTGTTCTGGGTGCTCTGAAGAGCACTCCTGTGCTGGCTAGTTTTATGCGAACTTGACACATGCCAAAGTCATCTGAGAGGAGGGAAGCTCAATTAAGAAAATGCCTCCATATGGCTGTAGGCAAGGTTGTAGGGCAGTTTTTAAATTAGGGATTGATGGGGGAGGGCCAAACCCATTGTGGGTTGTGGTCCTGTGTTCTATAAAAAAGCAGGCTGAGCAAGCCATGGGTAGCAAGCCTGTAAGCAGCACTTCTCCACGGCGTCTTCATCAGCTCCTGCCGCCAGAATACAGCCCTATTTGAGTTCCTGTCCTGTCTTCCTTCAGTGATGGACTGATGTGGAAATATAAGCCGAATAAGCCCTCCTCCTCCTTGCTTTTGGTTGTGTCGTTTCAACACACCCACAGTAACCCTAACCAAATACTCCCAAAGGACCCCTTGGCAGATCAAAGCAGCTGTCAGAGAGGCAAGGTGGTGTTACATACACCAGCAGCCACTGTCGGTGTCCTTAGATCTACCAACCATCTAAAAATGAGGAACAGAGGTTCATCTGGAGCTTCCACTGGCCACATGGAACTTCCAGAAAAAAAGCACCAGTTAGGAAAGATGGCCGTGAGTTTCTTAATTATCTTAACCAGGTTTCAAGGGCAGGGGCTACAGAGGTCTTGGTTTTGCCAGGATGAATCCCTCCCCTGATGGTGAGTCTGCAGACAACTCATGACATTAAACATGTTGGGCAAACATCCTACCATTGTGTCATATTCCACTAAATTTTATATTTTATTTTATTATTTTGAGACAAGGTCCCAGTTTCCCTAGATGGCCTCAAATGTGTATTCCCTTTGCATTAGGTTCCCAGTAACTGGGATTACAGGCCATGCCTCCCCTTCTTGCAGTTTTCTGAACGTTCTGAAGGAGGCGAAGCTAAAAGTCAGATTTTCCTTCCTGCTTTTGTCTATTGGACATGGACTTGGGCAAGTTATAGACTTTCATCAGACCTCGCTTTCCCTATCTACAAAGTAATTTCTTTTATCTCCTTCCAAAGGTCATTGTAGAGGCAAACGAATTAGTATATAAGAAAAGTCCTAAGAAAGGCCTTGGTATATGGATAATTGTCAGTCAATGCTAGGTGCCCACTGATGACCTAGGACAAAGAAATCTCCATAAGCCACCAAGAAGGAAGGTGACAGACAACCTCCTGGCTCTGCCAGTTGCATCTGAGTCTGCCAACTGGAGGGAAGGAGAGGAGCCATTCCTGTCTGTCTATGGGACAACTGCACCAGGGTCCCTCTCACAGCCTGGTGTAGCTGCGTACCCACCACCCCTTGGAGAACCTGGTCCCTCCATACTTACGAAAGCTCCTGAGAATAAAAGCAGTGGGCCACGGTGAGTATCCACCACTTGCTGAGAATGGAGCCGCTACAGAAATGATGGTCACTTTCCTGAATGCTCACCTGCCATGGAAACTCACCCACCTCAGCCTCCTGCCCTCCTATGATCCTGGAGTATTGAGTTCTGCTATCATATAGTTTTCTCATACCACATTCTGCAGAAATGGAAAATCACAGGGAAAAAACAGACTGTCAGTCAACCTCTGGGAGATCAGACTGAGTCTAGCTTGGGTGGACACATCCTTGGGGATGCTCTGAGGCCAAGGCTTACTTCCCTGTTGTGACAGGAAGAAGCCTATGACTCTGGGTGTGAGGGAAAGGTGTTGGCTCTGTCTTCATCCTGCTTGGGATCCATCTCCATGGGTGGGCAGAGCATGACCACAAGGGTACACACCAGGTCTAGGAACTGTCATAGGACTGGCAAATATCTCTCCTTACAAAACAACAGAGATTTGGGGAATGAAATTAATCTGCTGACCACCAAACAGCTGGTAGCTTTCATGGACTTCTTGCCATCATAAAGGCCCTGAAGAAAATAGAGGCAGGCTGAGGAGATGGCTTGGTCGGCAAAGCTCTCACCGTGCAAGCACATGGACCTGAGTTGGAGCTCCCCAGAATCCATGTGAACAAAAATCCAGGTGTGGTAATGTGGTTGCAATATCAATGCTTGGGAAGCAATGACAGGTATAGCCCTGCAGGTTCACTGGCTGGTGAGCCTTACCTACTTGGTAAATTACAGGCCAATAATGATACCCTGTCACAAAAGCCGAAGTGGACTGTATCTGAGGGACACCACCTGAATTTGTCCTTTGACCTTTACACACATGTGCATACACATGTGCACTGCTCCAAATACACACACACACACACACACACACACACACACACACACACACACACACACACAAAGGGAGAGAAATAAAAAACTCAGAGGCAGAGGTGAGTCCATTTAAGGCAGAGAGATGCATCAGTGCTGACTCCAAAGAAGGAAGCAAGACCCAGACAAGCCACCCAATGCCAGAGAAGGGACAGTGGCAGTTCTCCTCCAGGGTACATACAGGGCATGGCCCACCCTTGCCGCCACCCTGGAATCCCCATGCTGCATTTCTACCCTACAGACCAGTGAGAAAAAATTGTGACTTAAACCTCTTCGGCTGTGCAGATGTTACTGAAGCCCTGGGTAACAAAGAGGTGCACAAGATCCCTGAGGATCCATGGAAAATGCCAGAGCCCACTAGAAACCTTCAGTATTGTTGTCTGGTCCATGTGGAATGTTTATGTCACTGGGCATCTAGGGACAAAGACTGCAGCTGCTGCTCTGTGATGGAAAGTCGAGAGTTAGCAATATATGTCACAACCCTAAAACTGTCGTAACATAAATATTTTCTTCGGGGCTTTTGGCCTTGAAACTTCTTTTTGTTCACCAGACACACTCATGGTGTTCATCTTGAGTCAGGCATTGTTATAGGTGCCGGAGAAACATGAACTCACCTTAGTTCCCATGATCACACTGAGACAATGCTACCCCAGACACAGGTCATAGAGCCTGGTCAGTGGCCTGACTGGAAGGAACCCCCTTGGACTGGCTGGTTTTGTGTGTCAACTTGACACAGGCTGGAGTTATCACAGAGAAGGGAGCTTCAGTTGGGGAAGTGCCTCCATGAGATACAGCTGTGGGCCATTTTCTCAATTAATGATCAAGGGGGTAGGGCCCCTTGTGGGTGGTGCCATCCCTGGGCTGGAAGTCTTGGGTTCTATAAGAGAGCAGGTTGAGCAAGCCAGGGGAAGCAAGCCAGTAAGAAACATCTCTTCATGGCCTCTGCGTCAGCTCCTGCTTCCTGACCTGCTTGAGTTCCAGTCCTGACTTCCTCTGGTGATCAACAGCAATGTGGAAGTAAGCTGAATAAACCCTTTCCTCCCCAACTTGCTTCTTGGTCATGATGTTTGTGCAGGAATAGAAACCCTGACTAAGACACCCCTGCTCCTCAGTACTCTGTACCTGGAATGTTCTAGACTACCTGTTTGCTCTCTCTCTCTCTCTCTCTCTCTCTCTCTCTCTCTCTCTCTCTCTCTCTCTCTCTCTCTCTCTCTCTCTCCCTCCCTCCCCCTCTCCCTCTCCTCTCTCTCCCTCTCTCTCTCTTGCTTGCTCTCTCTTTCCCTCCCTCCATCCCTCCCTCTATCTCTCTCTCTCCTTCTTCCCTCCCTGTCCCTTTCCCTCTCTCTCTCCTTCTCCTTCTTTCCCTCCCTC
>NW_022196915.1:50747851-50751184 GCF_008632895.1 Mastomys coucha
CTCTTCCCCCTTCCCTCTGTCCCTTTCCCTCTGTCCCTCTCTCTTTGCCCCTCCTCCCCCTTAGCTTCCCCTAGGAATCACTTCAAGTAAATCCTCCTCTAACCTGATCCCAGCCCTGGCCATTCCTCATTGCAGGTGTCTCTATTGCTTTAAGGTGACATCAGCTAGTTTCAGAGTGCTTGTGTCTGCTGCTGACCCCAGCATGCCAGCTCCAGATGGAGAAAACATCATGCTTGTCTTGCTGATGCTGTGTCCTGAGGATGAGACTGTACCTGTCCTAGAGAGGAACTCAACAACCTGGATAAGGACCATCTTAAAGGGGAACATCTGCATATTGGAAGATATCCCCAGCCATGGGATTCTTAACAGCAGCAGACAGAGGAAAAGCTGGTGTCATGGCAGATGTGCCCTGAACTATTTCTCAGTGATGAAAATGAGGCTCACGGGGAGTTTCCAAGGATGCGGGGGAGCTTCTCATGGTATGAACTTGGATGAAAAGATGAGGATAAAAAAATCAGATTTGAACTTGGGAGATAGAGGCAGGGGAGTCTCTGAGTTCGAGGTCAGTCTAGGCTACAGAGTGAGTTCCAGGACAGACAAGTTTACACCAAGAAACCCTATCTTGAAAAACAAATGAGCAAAATTAGATTTGAGGGTTCAGCAAGATGGCTCAGTGGGTAAAGCCATGGCTGCCAACCTTGACCATTTCAGGGGCACTAAATAGTACGAGGGGGCAACTGACTCCCACACTTAACACACACACTTACTCAATACACACACTAAATTAAGATATAATAATCATGTTTGAGACTTGTTTGATTTATCTTCTTAAAAATGTGTATGTACAAGTATGGGGGCAAATATATCAAGATATTCACAGAGACAGGCTTGACTGTCTGGGCCCCGACCTGATGCAGCTGAAGAACTTGCTGGGGGCATGGGTTCTAGGCAGACAGCCGAGGCTGAATCCTGACTTGTGGTTGCCTTATCCAATGACTGGAGGGAACACTGCTTTCCCTTGCCTATCTCCTGGCCTTTCACCCCTCAAATGGGCATAAAGCACTCCACCCCTTTAGGCTAGCACATGGATCCAATGTGATGAGGTTTGAAGTGTCCCTCAAAGTGTTTGGCACAGAGCAAAATCCTCAAGCCCCAGTTGCTCCAGGGTTTCTCAGATCCATTTTGCACCAAAGTCCCTGTAGGACTGGTAGGCAAATCCCACTGTCCACATTCTTAATCCTGAGAACATCCCACAATGTCAATGTGGCAGCAGCAAGAACACAAAGGCTCGGAGGCCATGTCGGCGGCTCTACAGCGAGGAGTCATTTGAGCAACTTGGAGCCTCTTCCCATTGGACTCCAGAGGGACCAGTCTGCCAATAGCATCACCAAGCCCTACTCTACGGAGTGGCCCTAGGTCATGCTGAAGGCCAGGGAGACAGGCTGGCCCTGCTCACAGGCAGCATGGAAGGCACAGGAAGGAAATCTGTGTATTGCTCATATTGGTACAAGTTGGGACATGCTGTGTCCCTGGGGAGTGGCTTTGGGCTAATTTGTCCCCGAAGCTGTAAACTAAAGCTGGATTGTGTAAGAGGAAGATGGGGGCCAGGCAGCAGCATGGGCTCACCAGTCTGTGGATTTGATACGACTGACCAACAGCTCCAAGCTCCTAGCACTTGGACTTCCACCCATGATGGGCTGTAAGATTGAACTGTGAACCAGAATAAATCCCTTCTCCCTTAAGTTGCTTTTGTCAGAGTATTTTATCAAGGAAACCGAAAAAAAAATATTGAGTCACTCGGCTAGTTCCTGGCCCAAGCTCTGGGTATGTCCCTTTCCATTGCTATTGATAAGGCAGAAGTTTAGTTTTTCCAAGCCAGAACTCCAAGATTAGACAGGTCACCCCTAAGAGGGATGGGTAAGTAATCTGTGCTCTTGGAGTTGATCTTGGAGGTGGCAGTTAGCTAACGCATGGGTCATATCCACTGTCTCCTTTGTCCTTAATGCTCACCACACATCGATAGGATGAAGGGAGGTGAAGAGAGCAGGTATCCTGGCTGGCCCTGCCTGGGTCAGCAGCTCTGGCCAGAGGGAAGGAAGTCCACGTACCAACGCTTGCTTCTAGGGTGTGGGCAAGAAGCATCAGAAGGAAGGGCAGGATCATGGCCCTGGCTGTGCTGCGTGTTGGAGGTTAGCAAGCCAGGCTGATGGAATGGTGCCAACCGGCGGCTCAGACTCCCTAAGCTGGTCAGGCTACCGATGTCACAATGGCTATGTTGAGAACTCACATGAAGTCACGAAGGTTCCCTTCTAGTCATTTTCTTTCTGTGGTGGCTCACTCAGGACTTTGTCCATTTATCCTTGGAATTTCTGATACAGCTGGCCTGACCTTCATTCAGATCATCCAGCTCTCTGTGGAAACTTGGGTTTTGGTCCCTTTGAAATGAATTCTTAAGTTTCATGAGCTTCCCTTTTGGGGGAGCCTATCACATTGGGGCATACTCATGAAAGTCAAGTGAGGGCTTGCAAATTGGCTGCCAGACTGGGCAGTAGGTGAGCATTGCTGAGACAGCCATTCTTGTAGAATAAATAGCTATCAGATTTTCAGTCCCTCTGGCATGCAGATAGCCACTGTTGAACCACCCAGCCCACATTATGTGAGTCAATCCAATAAATCCCATTTTTGATACATATGTATTCATTCTATCAGTTATGTTCCTCAGGAGAACCCTGACATACACATCACCTGTGACCACAACACAGGAAATCTCCATCAGGTCTTCATGTCCCAGGGGGTAGAAAAGCAGATGCTAGGAGCAGAGCCATGGGACCCAGCCGTGCAGACTGAGCTCACACAGTTCCATACAGTATGGTCCCAGTAGAGCAGCTTCTTGTCATAACTCCGTGTGGGGGTCACATGGTTGAATGTGGGGGTTGAGGGAACTTAAGCAACAGTGGATGGAAGTAAGAGTAGTGATCAGAGGTGTTTCTGGCAGAGCTCATCGTGTGCTCACTGGTGACTTGATCATGTCAGTGGTTTTGAACATACCACATGTATGTTCTGCATTGTGTGTGCCATGTTTCACATTATCACCAAACACTGTCTCAAACTCATGTTCAAGACTCCTGCATGTGTGCTCACTGTGGTGTGTTTACTGCATGTGTGTTCACTGTGGTGTGTTTACTGCATATGTGCTCACTGTATTGTGTTGACTGCATGTGTGTTCACCATGATGTGTTTACTGCATGTATGTTCACTGTGGTGTGTTTACTGCATGTGTGCTCACTGTGCTGTGTTTACTGCATGTATGCTCACTGTTGTGTGTTTACTGCA
>NW_022196915.1:50751570-50773110 GCF_008632895.1 Mastomys coucha
TGCATGTATGCTCACTGTTGTGTGTTTACTGCATGTGTGTTCACTGTGGTGCGTTTACTGCATGTGTGTTCACTGTGGTGCGTTTACTGCATGTATGCTCACTGTGGTGCGTTTACTGCATGTGTGTTCACTGTTGTGCGTTTACTGCATGTGTGCTCACTTGCTGTGTTTACTGCATGTGTGCTCACTGTGCTGTGTTTACTGCATGTGTGCTCACTGTGGTGCGTTTACTGCATGTGTGCTCACTGTGGTGCGTTTACTGCATGTGTGCTCACTGTGCTGTGTTTACTGCATGTGTGCTCACTGTGGTGCATTTACTACATGTGTGCTCACTGTGGTGCGTTTACTGCATGTGTGTTCACTGTGGTGTGTTGTGTTTATTGCATGTATGCTCACTGTGGTATATGTCACTCCACATATAGTTTTCTGCTCTTACAGAAAGTTTCATGATCAGAAATGGAGTCCTTTAGGATTTCCCTACCATCATTCCTCTGCATGTAAGTACAAACTTTGGATATCAAATTTGGATTATATAGGACTAGAGTATTTATTTTGAAAATTGCTGATCAAGATATTGAGTTTCACAAATTGTTCAGTGAATTTTGACTTGGGATTAGGACAATCTCCTGTGATTTCTGAAAAGATCTATCTATTTGCCATTTTGGACTATGTTTATGTGAAGTTGCATTCTTGGTAATGAGGGGTATAAAATCAAAAAATTGATCAATATTGATGATGATCTGTCAAATGGTCAGCCAAGATTTTTTTTGATAGAGCCTTGCTATGTATCCTGGCTGTCCTGAAACTCATTGTGTAGACCAGACTGTCCTCAAAATCACAGATATCCATCTGCCTCTGTCTCCTGGGAAATGAAATTAAAGCACAGGTGCCACCACATCTGATAAGATTTAATTCTTTATATGAAACTAAGTAAGCTTATCCACCTCTCTAGTTTATAATTTTGCTTTCATCTTTAGTAAATGGTAAAATTGTGTGTATCCCAAAGAATTATTAAAAATGAATTATTTATAATAAAGGTTTGATTTATATATATATACATATATACATATATATGTTTTATATGCTTTGATGAAATGGTATCACAGAAAATGTTTTAAAATGTGGTGGTTGGATGAGCATTGCCCTCATAGGCTCATGTATTTAAGTGTTTGGTTCCCAGGTGGTGGAATTGTTTGAGAAGGATTAAGAAGGATGGTATTGTTAGAGTAGGTGTGGCCTTGCTGGAAGAAGTGAATTCCTTAGATGGGCTTTGAAGTTTCATGTCAGAAGCCCAGTCTCTCTCTCTCTCTCTGCATGCTACCATAGAATCAGGATTTAAGTTCTGAGCCAGTGATCCAGTACCATACCTGCCTGCCTGCTGCCACAATCCTGCCATAAGGGTAATAATAGACTAACCCTCTGATACTATTCGCAAGTCCCCAATTAAATGCTTTCTTTCATAAGTTGCCTTGGCCATGGTATCACTTCATCTGTAACTAAGGCAAGAAGCCTGCCATAGAATGTAGTGAGCTGCTACCCCCTCCTCCCCAGAATTGGGTGAGCACTGGGGTCAAAGTAGAAAGAACTTGCAGAAACACAAAAGAAGTTACAGAATAAGACATGTGTCTTAGTTAGGCTTTCCATTGCTGCGAATAGACCAAGGCAACCCTTATAAAGAACAACATTTAATTTGGGGCTGGCTTACAGGCTGAGAGGTTCAATCCATTATCATCATGGCAGGAAGCATGGCGGTGTCCAGGCAGGGATGGCACTGGAGAAGCTCAGAATTCTACATCTTGTTCCGAAGCCTGACATCCAAGCAGCTAGGAAAAGGATCTCAAGCCCACTGCCAGAGTGACATACTTTCTCCACCAAGGCCATGCCTCCTAATGGTACCACTCCCTAGGCCAACCATAGTCAAACCATCACAACATGTCACTTGAGGGTGGGTGTCTGGCTGATGCTCCACAGGCATCCTCTAAGTGATGTCAACAAAGTCCTAGCCAGTGACCTTTTGACTTCTAAAGAACAGCCTAGGCATTGTTGAGAAAAGCATAGAAAAGGATTAAAGTTAGTGAAGCATTTTTCTCTTGCTTGTTCTTTTGATACAGCGTTTTCTGCTGTGACCTAGACTTGCTTGAACTCACCAACTAGCCTAGCTTCACCTTGAATTCCCAACAATCCTGTCTCAGCCTTCCGAGTGCTGGAGTTACAGGTGTGAGCTACCATTAAAAATGACTTTTTAAATTTAAGTATAATTCATGCTATGGATGGGACATTTGAATAGTAAAATGATATTATCTGATATTCACACTCGGCTGATGTTCCATGTTTTATTGGGGAACCCTGTGCGAAGAACTTACAGGCTTAGCCTGCAGATTTTGATCCAGTGAGTTCAGAGGAGTGGAGTGGGGCAAACACTTCCCGAATCTGTTTCTGTGTGTCTGCAGTACCATTTCAGGGTCTAATGCTGACTTATATCCAGGAATTCCATAGTGTGGCTGGCTGACCACCTCGAGTTGAGAGGGATGCAACTGGGTAGAATCTTCCCTTCACCTCTAATTTGATTGGGGACTCATTGGGTGCTGGCAAGGGAGAGACACTTGGGATAGGCCTAGGAAACATCCACACAGCTTTCTGGAAGATGCAGGGAATCTTTAGAAGGAGTGCCCAGGAGGTACACCAATAGATGCTTGGAGTCTGAGAGGAGAAAAGAACCCTGGCCCCATGATAGCTCCTCCTCTGACGACTGCATGAAACAGTGAGGATCTCATGCACACCCACAAGAATTAGGTGTAAGTGGTCTCCAGACCCAGAGAATGTGATCTTCTGTGTGTGTTAGCTCACCTGACCTGCTTCTTTGACTCTTGGAAAAGAGGGAGTAGAGCCAATGCTGAAAGGGTCATGGGCCTTCAGACCTTGCCTGAGGAGGGAGCTGAACAATCACCAGATCAAAGTAAAAGTCCTGATTGTGTCCAGGGGTAATTGCATCTGGGTTTGGGTATAGTGACTGTAGAACTATTGCACAAGACCAGTGAAGAAGCCATGGGGCACCCCCAACATTCCCATCAGAGCACAGCAATTCATTCACCTGCATGGTGCATAAACAGAGCAGGGGCTCATAGCTGTGGCTGATCACAGCCCCTATGCTGTTCTGTGTAAACAGTCGAGTCTTATACTCCCCTTTCCTAACACTTTTGGTGCAAGGTTGTCCTCATGGCCAGTGGGAAAATCTTGCCAGAGCCTTTGATTTCTTCCATGGCACTATGGGAAATCTAAGTCAAACAAGTCACCTGATGTTGGAGGCGGATGCCAAATAGGAGTGACATCGTCCATTCATGCTCAATCTTTCATGACATCTGTGGCCAGTTGGTCATAACTGCTTTCTATAGAGCTAGGAATTGGCCCCAAATATTGTCCAATGATATGGGCAGCCACACTGTGAAAACATAAAACCCACTATCATAGTTGGAGCATTGTGTTACAGGCACAGGATCTCACCAGCATCCAGCTAACACCACACATCTCACCAATTGGCACTTTGTTCCTGTAGGTGTCCCTCTGTTTACAGTGACCATGACTAATGAACAGTTACCAAACTGTTAGGAGGTGGCATTGATACTACATGAGAGTGCAGACTCTGCAGTCAGATGTGCAAGCCACCTGTCTTAGCTAGAGTTATATTGCTGTGAAGAGACACTATGACTATAGCACCTCTTATAAAAAAAGAAAATTGGATCTGGTTCTAGAGGTTTAGTCCATTATCATGATGGTGAGAAGCATGGTGGTGTACAAGTAGACATGGTGCTGGAGAAGAAGCGAAGAGGTCTACATCTTTATCTGCAGGCAGCAAAGGGGGACTGTGTGTCTCCTTGAGTGTAGCCTGAGCATATATAACCCCAAAGCCCACCTCCACAGTGATATACTTCCTCCAACAAGGCCATATCTACTTCAACAAAGCTATACCTCCTAATAGTGTCTGCCACTCCCTATGGCCAAGCATTCAAAGACATGAATCTATGGAAGCCTTACCTATTCAAACCACCACCTTTTAAGCCCTGGCCCCCATAGGCCTGTAGCTATAACATAATGCAGAAATGCATTCAGTCCAACTTCAAAAGTTCCCATAGTCTATGAAAGTTCCAAACTTGTTTACGATTCCAAAGTTCAAAATCTCTTCTGAGACTCATGCGATCTCCTAATTGTAATTTCCTGTAAAAAGCAAAAGCAAAAAGCAAATCACATACTTCCAACATATAATGACATAGGATATGCATTACTGTTTCAAAATGGAGGAAAAGGAGCCTTGTGAGGAAACACTGGGCCAAAGAAAGATAACAAACCAACTGGGCAAACTTCAAACTCTACAGCTTCATGTCTGATATCAAAATGCTTTTCAAACCTCCAACTCCTTTCACCTTGGTTGACTACAGCACACTTCTTTCTCTTGGTTTGGTTCCACTCCCTGTTAACAGTTTCCCTCAGCAGGTTTCCCATGGCTCTGGCATCTCTAACTTTTTGGGGTCTCCAAGCCAATCCAGGCTTCACCTTCACAGCCTCATACAGTTTCTCTGGACCTCCATTCGGGGACACCCCTGCCACACACCTGACTTCAGTGGCTTTCCTTAGTCTGGGGAGATTGCATAATCCCTGTCTCCTATCCTTGACTCTAAAGCAAAAAACATGTGGCCAAAGCTGTCAGATTTTGCTGCGTGCTGGGGCTGGAACATGGCTCTCTTGTTCAACCATATCTTCACACAAGCTTTCTACTGTGGATGGTTTTCTTTACTGTTCAAGCTGGTTGTTTAGGAACTTGCTCTACAGACTGATTCTGAACTCAAGAGCTATGTATGCCTCTCTCTCCTAAGTGCTGGGATTAAAGGCATGTGCCACCATGTCTGGACCTAATCTGTTCTTTATTTCCTTTTTACAGGATGGAAGCTTAGCTGGATGGGAGCACCACTACCTTAATTCCATTTTATCTTTAATCTATTTACCTTCCTGAACAAAGGATTTAGCCCCATACCACTTCTTGGTGCCCCTTTAGTCCTTTAACCATACACACCTGACACAGCTTGCTCTGTTTCATCAAAAACCACTCTTTCTAAGAGTGAACCACAGGACAGAGTCTATAGGAGGCTGTTTTGAGATTTCCTTTGCCAGTGTAGTTCATCCAAATCTTCACTTTAGCCTCAGGCAGACTCTTCAGACAAGAGCAAAAGCAGCCACATTCTTCACCAAAATATCACAAGAATGATCTCTAGCCAACATTCTAAAATTCTCCTCTGAAACTTCTTGAGCCAGGCTCTCATAGTTGAAATCACCCTCAGCACAATTGTCTTCCGTGTTCCTACTAGTATGGCCCATAAAGCAGCACTTACAGCATATTATACTGCTTGCCTAACCCAAAGTCCCCAAGTCCATATTCCTCTAAACTAAAACATGGCCAGGCCTATCTTAGTATCAGCTTCTTTCTTAAGATTTTATTTCTGTGAAGAGACATCTTGACCATAGAACCTCTTATAAAAGAAAACATTTAATTTGGGCTGGCTTGCAGTTTTAAAGGTTTGGTCCATTATCATGATAAGTGAGAAGCACTGTGGCATGCAGGCAGACATGGTGCTGCATGAGAGTTCTACAGCTTGATCTGGAGGCAACAGAAGAGGACTGTGTGTCTTGCTGAATGTAGCCTGAGCATACATATAATTCTGCCCCCACAGTGATGTATTTACTTAAACAAGGCCACATCTACTCCAACAAGGCCATACCTCCTAATAGCGTCACTCCCTATGGATAAGCATTCAAACACATGAGTCTATGGGGGCCATTCCTAATCAAACCACCACATTACACATTATACATCTTCAAATATAGTTTCCATCATGTCCACAAGGGACTTGGGGGCATTTCATCTGTCAGGACTTTGCTAATAACAGCCCTCTCAGCTAGTGAGATATAGTTGTGGGTACAGTAGCCACAGTGGCCACATTTGCTGTGACAATTCCGAAGGAAATCTATGGCCCAGGTCACAACTATCACCACTAAGTTTGCATTTGGAGTCGGTGAAAGATCATAATCTCTGACTTATCTGACTCATGAACTTGGAGGTCACTTTTCTGTCTCCCCCTCATAGACTCTAAGTGAGACACACCTCAGATGAGGAGTACTGATTTGCTCTGATGACCCCTACAGGCAATGAAGTCATTTGCTGTCATCTTCAGTGTGCAGAAAAAAAATCCACAAACTATGTTGGTTTAGTTCTTCCCTTGTTTTGTGGTGAGGAAGAGACTCAGATACATCTTGAGGACCCTGCTGCTTTCATGGGTGCTTTTAGACAAAAACAAAACAAAACAACAACAAAACAAACAAACAACAACAAAAACCCTCTGACCCTTTCATAGTTTTAATTAATGTTCTCAGACACTTGTGGATTTTAAATGCCTTGCTCAAAATAATACAGGCCCTGGAGGACAGGGCTAGGATCGAACAACTCACAGCCATTCACAGATCAACTTCCACACTGAATAGAAAGTGAGAATTCCCAGGCATTTATTTATTTATTTATTTATTTATTTATTTATTTATTCTGATATGGTAATGAGGGATCTCTTAGTATGGAAGCAATAGAAAAGAGACCAAGCCACATATTTTAAATAAGACATTCAAAGCTTTTGTGTGGGGCAGAGATGGGAGAAGGGCAGCTTGGGAAGTTGGGGTCTGGCTCTGATAATGCATCAGATTTCTCCACACAACAGAGGGTGTATCAGGCCTTTGTTTGACTTTATGAGGGTGAGCTAGCTTGGTAAAAAAGACACATTCTGCAAAAGAAGCTAGGTAACTCTCGTCCTAACCCACAGATCAGGGATGCTATCTGCAAGCAAAGCCAGTAGGAAGTTAATGTATTGCTCAGCTGTGAGCTAGGCAAAGGGGTGCAAGCTGTACAGAATGGATCCTAGGGCCATCTCAAGAGTCTCTCACTTAGCAGCATCCACTGACGTTCAACAATCTGAGGGTTTAGGGAAGACCCTAACCAGTCAAACATTCTCCTTGTGTGGCCTCATCAGGTGTTTTACAACAAAGCCAAGAGAGGTCAGCATTGAGGGCAAAGGAAACACCCTCTGATGTTAAGGGTAAACAGTTAAAGGCTGAGAGTTTCCCTTTGTGGTAGCCCCCCAGCCTCTTCAATTCTAACTACTTACTAAGCACTTAATAAGTACCAGGCAGCATGCCAGGCACAGAAGGTGTAAGAGCAAAGAGTTGTAATCTAATGGGGGTGGGTGGTAAAGTGATAATACTGAAGATGTAGACTGTTGGGTATCCATTGGAGATAAGGGAAAACAGAGCAGGCAAAGAATGTAGAGAGAGAGAGAGGCTTGGGCAAGGGACAGTATGATGGTTAACACTGTCAGAATGATGGGATCTGAAATCGCCAATTGTCTAGTTCAAGCTAGTTGAGGTATGAAAAGCCATGTCAACCATGGACAGTATCATCCTATAGGCCTGGCTCCTAGAGTGAATAAAAAGGAAAAAGCAAGCTGAGCACCGGCATTCGTTGCTCTCTGCTTCCTGACTGTAGAGGCAATGTGGCCAGCTGCCCCAAGTTCCTACTACCATGATTTCCTCACCACAATGGGTTGTACCCTCAAACTGTGAGCCAAAAGAAAGGCTTTCTCTTTATGATTCATTTATAGGAGCATCTTTTCACAGCAAGAGAGTAGGTGATAATCAAGGCAGGTCTCTTTGACCAGGAGCCTGGAACCTTCACGGAGGAGAGAGGCTTCCAGATGGCTTAGGAACCTTGCATATATACCACTGTTTCTGAAGCAAGTACTTCATTCCTTTTGCGACTGTGCATTCCTTCACTAACAGGACTGTTGATGAATGAGAGCAGATAGGGTGGTTTCCCAGTAAGACAGAGGGCTTAGACCCTGGGATCTCTGGTTGGTTGATGTTGTTGTTCTTCCTATGGGATTGCAAACCCCTTCAGCTCCTTCAGTCCTTACTCTGACTCCCCCATTGGGGACCCTGTGATCAGTTCAATGGTTGGCTGCGAGCATCTGCCTCTGTATATGTCAGACTCTGGTAGAGGCTCTCAGGAGACACCTAAATCAGGCTCCTGTCAGCATACATCAACCAACCAGAGCTCCCAGGGTCTAAACCACCAACAAAGGAGTACACTTGGAGAGACCATGGCTCCAGTTGCATATGTGGCAGAGGATGGCATCAATGGAAGAAAAGGCCCTTGGCCCCCCCCATGAAGGCTAGACGCCCCAGTGTAGGGGAATGCGAGGGCAGGGAGGAGGAAGTGGGTGGGTGAGTGGGAGGCACACCCTCATAGAAACAGGAAGAGGGGGATTGATAGGGGGTCTCTTGGGAGGGATCGGGAAAGGGGATAACATTTGAAATGTAAATAAATAAAATATCCAGTAAAAAAAAGACAGGGCGCTTCCTGAAGCTACTTATTTTGTCAGTGTGAAGTTATAGAGAAGATCTTGAAATGCTGATGAGGATGACAATGTGGAGAGGGTAATGATGGACAGAGGAGATATGAACTGAGGTGGGGAAGGAGGGAAAGGTTCAGAACTCACAATCCTATCCCTAGATAATCCTCTCTCCACTTCTCATGCACCTCTGATGCTCCCCTCTCCCTAAGACCTCCTTTCTGGCCCTACCTCCTGATAGTGCACATCAAAGCAGATAGGGGAATTACAGCTCAGTCCTCCCTTGTCCCTGACATCGCTTTCATCCTAGGACCTTAAAGATGGACCCCTTCTCAGGTTACTTGTATTCTCTGAACTTCCAGTCTGCACTGGTTTCAGACGACGTGTGCTGTGGAGGTGTGTTGTGGCACCTCAATAGCTGTTGTTCTATGTCTCAGCAGTCTCACAATCTCTTTCTGACCTCAGGCCACCAATGTCTCTCACCTGGGTGACTGCCTTCATGATATTGTCTCTTCTGGGTCCTCCAATAACATCCATGTTTTCATGTCATATCCAGAATAGTATCTATCTACCCATACATGTATCTATCTACCCATACATGTATCTACCCATACATGTATCTATCTATACATGTATCTATCTATCTATCTATCTATCTATCTATCTATCTATCTATCTATCTATCTATCTATCTATCTCTGTGTGTGAGAGTGTGATGTGTGTGTGAGCATATGTCTGTTTGTGTGTATGTATATGTGTGAGTATGTATATATGTGAGTTTATGTGAGTGTGTTTGTGTGTGAATATGTGTGTATGTATGTATATGCATGTGTGTATGTGAAAATGCATGTGTTCGCACATGTGTGCATGTGTGTATGTGTGTATGCATGTGCTTATGTGTGTTTATGCATGTGTGTGAGCATATGTATGTGTGAGTGTATGTGTGTAAGAAAGAGAGGTGGATGTGGAGTCTAACGGACAAATTGGGCAACGTTGGGTGTCATTCCGCAGGCTTCACTCATCCTTTTTTTTAAAAAAAATATATGTATTCTGACTGCTCTTCCAGAGGTCCTGAGTTCAATTCCCAGCAACCACATGGTGGCTTACAACCATCTGTAATGGGCTCTGACACCCCTTCTGGTGTGTCAGAAGACAACTATAATTGTACTTACACTTAAAAAATATGTATTTATTTTCATTTTATGTGTATGAGTGTTTTACCTGCATGCATGTATGTGCACCATGTGATGCGTAGTGCTCTCTGAGGTCAGAAGAAGGCATCAAATGTGCTGGAACTGGAGTTAAAGACATTGTGATCCACCACATGGGTACTAAGAGTTGAACCCTCATCCTCTACAAGAGCATCAAGAACTCTTAATTGATGGGTCATTGATCCAAGCCCCACCCGAACTCTGCATAGTTGTTCAAATGTAGGGTCTCTCACTGTCCTGGCTAGGTTAGGCCGACTAGCCAGCATGCCCCAAGGATCTACCTACCTCTGCCTCTCTAGTGCTGGGATTACAAGCATTTGCCACCATGTCCCCCTTTCTTTAATGAAATACAGGTTCTAGAGTTTGAACTCCAGCCTTTGCACTTGCAAGGCAAGCACTTTGCTGACTGTAGCTCACTCTAGAGTGATCTTTTAATCTGAGTGGTACATTGCCACCCACTTTAGTTCTTCTTCTCCAACCAACTCATGATAGGGTTGACACTTCCTATAAAGGCACATGGAACTTTTCAGACCCAATTTCCGAGAATATAAAAATCTCACCCAGAGACCCAAGCTCTTTACTGCCAGAGGTGGCAGTAGAATAAGTGACTTCTCAATGTGTTCAGAGTCAAGGGCAGGGACAGAGCACACAAATGGGTGACGGTCAGCATGAAGCATCTAGAGTACCCCTTAACCACTATGCAAAGGGACCGATAACCAGGAAGGCCTGGGAGAGAGACTCGGTTCAGTCAGGCTGTGTCTAATCCCAGCACTTACTGTGATGTCACCAGGCCAGGCTCTGCCATGCATTTGTGATGCCCAACTGTGGCATCCACAGCTGCTGTTGTATCTATGTGGGCAGGATGTCAAGGCAGGCACCACTGCACCGGAATGACAACACGATGCTCTCACTTCTAATTGCACTGCTCATGGTATCCAAGGGACAAGCCCAGGACCAGCAAGGTTAGTGTTAGGCCAGCCCAGAACAAAAGGTAGGAAAAAGCCTGCCACCTCATCCCCCGATCCCCTAGGGTGGATGGGAGCTAGCTCCAGAGTTAAGAGAATTTCTAACCCAAATCCAGAGACTATAAAATCTCACCCAGAGACCCAAAGCTCTTTACCGCTAGAGGTGGCAGCAGATGGAATCTGGCTTAGGAAACGAGGCGACTATAACCGATTGACCAAAGCATATGTACTGGACTGGTTGAAGATGCTATCTACAGTGAACCCCTCAGGGTCTGGGTCCAGGTTCTAGAATCACAGGAGCCTTGGGGCAAGATGAACACCTAGCTAAATTTCCCCCACCCTACACCTTCTCTGTAAATGAAGAGAGGACCTTTCTAGGCCTAGGCCCTGAATGAGGCAGCAGAAGGGGCTAGGGTAGACTAGGGATATATTTAATTCAGAAAATTTATTAGATCACGTTGCTATAAGAAGTAATTTCATGTAAAATTTGCTTTGAGGTCCTGGGAGAAGGTCTGTGGGTAGACCAGAGGAGTAAATGCTTGCTACTCTTCTGGCAGAATTACAGCAGGTACCCTACCCAAAGGGATACTGACACATATTATGGCTCACAGAGTGGCTTTGATATATTTGATTTGCAATCTCTCTCTGTCTCTGTCTCTGTCTCTCTCTCACTTTCTCTTTCCCTCTCTCTCTCTCTCTCTCTCTCTCTCTCTCTCTCTCTCTCTGTGTGTGAGTGCATTTTGTGCATGTGTGTGTTATAACTTCATCTTTCTCAAAGTCACTCACCGCTATTTTACAATTCTATCAAGCAAACAACATTAGCTGCTAAATTTCAGTTGCTTTTCATACAATTGCCCTTCAAACACCCTTTAAACATAGACTACGTATTTATGATTTCTGTGGTAGGTCCATTTTTGTTAATTTCCCTTTTCTGCACTGGCCATTTTCAGATTGGAGGTATTTTCTAAGATCTGTCCTGTGAGCCCCCTCATTCAGTTTCCCTCAGGTGCCACCTGAACTTAAGTGGGAAGGTTCTGGGAATGTGGAGTGAGGATTTTTCTGGGCCCCTTTCTGTATCAATGGCTCTTTGCTTTCTCTCTCAAAATCAGTTCTGTGTGGCCACAGACCTGCCTTTCCAAACTCATCATGGTTGCCATTGCGGGAGCTGCTTGAGGTCCAGCCTGGTGAATTCCCATGGCAAGTGAGTATCCAGATGCTCGGGAAACACCTGTGTGGAGGCTCCATCATCCACCAGTGGTGGGTTCTGACAGCAGCACACTGCTTCCCGAGAACCCTGTAAGTGTCTGGGGCATTGCTCTAATTTACATCCAACCTAGTACACGTGCAGTCTGGGACACAAAAACTTGAAGTTTGGTACACAAAACTTTTGAAGCCATAGGCTCTGCTCCCAGTGCCTTGGGACTGACATCTGTCCCTATCCAGTCACCCCTCTTGACTTAATCAACTCTATCCAAAGTTGGCTACTTTTTGCAGTGTTGGGGAAGTCTGTGTAGGCTTCCCTTTTCCTGTCCACCATCTGCATGTAAAGACACTGCATTAGATTCATCCATCCACTGTACACACATTGGACACCTACTGGGTACTGTTTCGATTGACTGCTAAGGATATAGCAGTCAATAAGATAGCCAAGGTTCCTGTCACTGAGGTGTCCACAAGGTCTTTTTCTCAGTGGGCACATTACATTTCTGTTGGTCAGCACTTCCCTTGAGTCTATGGTTTCACTCTCGCAGAGCTGCATCTGTGTCTGGACCCTGGCTCACACCTCCTTGGTCCCTCTAGACCCCCTGCACCCCACAGCATACCCACTACTATACACTATTGAGTGGTGAGTTCTACTGCTTGAGGATGTGTCTGCAGAAACAATGTGGCCCACAGCCATGGTCAGCTGTGCTGCTTTTGTATCCATCCCTCAGATTAGAACTGGTAGCAGTGAACATCACTGTGGTCATGGGCATCAAGACTTTCAGTGATAGCAACTTGGAGAGAAAACAAGTGCAGAAGATCATCGCTCACAAAGACTACAAGCCGCCCCACCTCGACAGCGACCTCTGCCTACTCCTACTTGCCACGCCAATCCAATTCAATAAAGTCAAAATGCCCATCTGCCTGCCACAGAGGGAGAGCTCCTGGGACCGGTGTTGGATGTCAGAGTGGGCATATACTCATGGCCATGGTATGCACCTGGCCTTCATGCCAGTATGAAACTCACATGCAGGCTGCTTTCTGCTGAGCAAAATGGTGGTTTACATGGGGGAGAACTTGGGTTTGAATTTGTGGGGAGGCACCTTCTTTTATTACCTTTTCCCGTCCATAGAATAACAGCAATGTCTCCCTCAGCTAAATCATGCAGATGAAATGGATGAAATTATATAGATAAACACATGGGGCCTAGAAGAATCTCAAAACCTGAAAATAACGGTCATTTTTATGGATTGCATAAAAATCGTTTGGCTTGCTTCCATCTGTTTGCCTCACATACAGTCCATCATTTGTTGATATAACCAAGCCAGTGGCTTCACTGGAGAGGTGGATATCGGTGTCTCAGCTCCTTTCCCTGCAGAGCACCGGGTTGGTCACCCATGGAAGACTCCTGAGAGGGAAAGAATAGAGGAGAAAGCCAGGATTTCCTTTAGCACCATGGTTATTTACCCCCTTCAAGATGGTGCACCCCGATGTGTGCTCTCTTCCAAGTGTTTCCATTTGGCTTGCCAAAGACAAGATGTGGGCCACTGGTGTCAAAGCGCTGCTCTAACGACACAAGGACAAAGGGTAGCTTCAGAGGAATCTGCCCTATAGGGTAAGGGACTGGGTTGCTTCTGGAGAAAGCCTGCATCCTCTAGGCAGATGCACTGTAGAGGACTACTCGTTGAGAGAGGTACCTGGAAGACGCAGAGCAGGGTCTTACACTAAGTCATCCACAAGAGAGGATCTGTGAGTCACCAGACTTCCACACTGGTGTGGGTGGGTGGGTCACTCTTGCAGCCAATGCATGCTCGTTCTCAGGCGAGCTTCCTTCTTTTGCCAGGTTCAGCCAAAGGCTTAAACATGCACCTTAAGAAGCTGAGGGTGGTTCAGATTAGCTGGAGGGCATGTGCCAAGAGGGTGACTCAGCTCTCCAGGAACATGCTTTGTGCCTGGAAGGAAGTGGGTACCAACGGCAAGTGCCAGGTACTCAGTCTCCTGTCATACCTCTTCCTACAACACCCCACAATTCTTAGTTTCCCAGGAGGAGTCCAGGAGGGGGGCCCTTGCTCATACCACTAGCCACCACCCTTTTATATTCTCTCGCTGTTGGCTCTGCTGGCCTCTTACATAATGCTTCTTGTTTTTCTCATTCCCAGGGAGACAGCGGGGCACCCATGGTCTGTGCTAACTGGGAGACTCGGAGACTCTTTCAAGTGGGTGTCTTCAGCTGGGGCGTAACTTCGGGATCCAGGGGGAGGCCTGGCATGTTTGTGTCTGTGGCTCAGTTTATCCCATGGATCCTGGAGGAGACACAAAGGGAGGGACAAGCCCTCACCCTCTCAAAAGCCTCAAAAAGTCTCTTGGCTTGCGCTCCACGCTACCATTCCATATTGCTAAGCTTGGGCTCTCAGATACTGCTTGCTGCCATGTTTTCTGGGGATAAAGCAAATTGCTAAGCTCTGACTCTCTTACTGTTTGCCCAGTCTGTTGTCTCCCACATCTGAAGAACACTGACTGTGGGTTGGTCTCTACATCAGTCGAGTGAGCTACAGACTTACTTAGTTCCCATCTCACACTCTAATATAGGAATGTCAAACTCCATGCTGAAAGAGGTACTGTCGGTGTTGGGGAGGGGGTAGGAATCCCAGAGGAAAACACCATGTCCTCTGACAGAGAAGGGTCAGGAGAATGTGATTCAGGGAATCTTTGACAATTTCCCATGGGGAGTCACTCTTTCCTTCCCTGTCTATGAAGGAGTCTTTTCTCACTCTCACATTCTGACTTGCTTCTTCCTCTCTTGGAACATGATCATACCTAGCCATAGACTAGCCTTGTTTCTGTTGGTCCAACACCCAACCTAGGTCTGCATCCGGGGAGCTCCCAACCTATGCTGCAAGCAGATGCCTCCACACCCTGGACATGCATAAAGATCTCTTCATATGTAGCAGGTAGGGTCAGGACTCTCTGGTCCAATTTGAAGCTAAAAGTGGGAGATTATGACTCAGGACTTAGAGACCACACCTTTTTTCCCTTTCTTAACTTTTTTTTTTTAAACCCACTTCCTGATGACAATTTGTTCCAGAAGCTCTGATGTGTATCTATTTCTCCTTCTCCATGGACTCTGAGACTGCCCAGTGACCAGTCACCCATCATCATGTGTGAGAGTGAATGGAATTAATTCAGGAACACCAGAGCCAACATACCCTTCCACTTCAAACAACTGACAGGGTAGCTTGTTGCCAGGCACAACACAAAGGGTAAGAATTTGGGCTTAGAAAACCACAGGACTATGTCTGAAGACCAGTGTTATACTATGCCTCCAGGGACAAATGGTGGTTACATCTCTAGATATTTTCTAGGTCAGTCTATCTGGCATAGATTAAAAAGGAGACAACCAGTTGTACAGACACAGGAGTTTATTTTCTCATTTATTCATTTGGACACTTGGTGAACACTATATAGTAAGGATACAGGAAAATGCAAGATATGAAAGGCTCATGTCTTCAAATGTGTCACTTCTAAAATGATATATTGTAAATCACTTGTACTTGACAGGATCTCCTAGTGCTTACTATCATTATACAAACATATGTATATGTAGTTTCATTACATATATAATTTACATAATTTCATTCTACTTTATATTATCCATCTATTTTCTAAGGATTATGGGATAAGGGCACTGGCCCATGGCAGGGATTATAAGGTACAGTAAGAAATATGTCCTACCTGAGCTGTCATTCCAGAGAAGGCACTCAGTTGAAATGCAGTCTCTGATGTGTCCAACTGGCAGAACGTTGCCAGGAGGGGTGAGCTAACACTCCCTGGTCCCAAGCACAACAGTGTGTACCTGATGAGGCTTAATCACAGGTGTCCTTAGTCCGGAAATCAGCATGATTCACAGCAGTCAACTCACTCACCACAAGAAAGTTCTAGAAGATGCTGGCCCTTGACTTCTCCATTTGACCCAGTTCTCTCTCTTCAGATCTATGTGCTATTCTTGCCTGGGTCCTAGAGGGCTGCCTCCTAAGGCCCGAGCCACCAGAGGCTGATAGACTCCCCCAGAAAGCAGTGACCAAAGCACGAGAGCAGAAAGTGAGAAGGCCAGAGGGTATTTCTTTCCTGTCCCCTTCCTTTTTAGGTCACGGTGCTGCCACTGGCCAGTTCCCACTGATGGCCCTTTCTTCGCTAGCCCCGCCCCCCGTGGCTTTCCTGGGTCTAGGAAGGAGAGAGTCTCTCTACCCTTTGGCTGATTACTTTGGCTAGTCTCTTTAGTTGCTACAGTGTCCATAATGTTCACGCCAACATCAAAATGTCTCCATCCAAGTTTCCAGTGTTGAAATTCCAGTTCCTCCCTGAGCTCAGTCTCGCCCTCATAACCATCAACCACCCTAATTCCACCTCAGGGATTCAGATAGTTGTGAGAGGCCCAAGAAAAAGATTATCAAACCCTCTGACTAGGTCCACCTTTCTCAGCTGTCCCGATGGACAATCATCAGGTAGGATCTTATGGAAATACAAGGTCAGGGCCCTCTCTCACCTTGCACCCCAATCCCAAAGTCTCCAGATCCGGAATTGAACTTTTGTAGCACTGTACACAGCCATCCAACTGGTCTCATGCAAGAAAGAATCAGGGCAGAGCTGAAATCCAAAAGGGAAAAAAGGCAAGGCTGAGATCCGCAGGGAACCATGTCTGTTTCCTAATCTGTCTCCTGCTCCAAATAGCTCTGCTCTCTTCCCCCCACTTGTGTTGATGTGTTTCCTGCCTGGGCAGCAGATGCCATGGAGACTTAAACTGGGTCATGGAAGGTGGTGGTGGCTGATACAAGCCCACAGGCCATGTCCTCCTCTGACCTGGTTCTCCAGAGTCTCGGCCTGGGGTTCAGAGCACAGACCTGACAAGGACACAGCTCCCAGAGCATCTGAGCAGGGTCTTTGCTCCCTAGAGCCACAGTGAAAGGTCCCCTGTGCAGCCAGAGATTGGGCAGGGCCTGTTCTATAGGTGGGGACAAGAGCCTTGTGAGACAAAAAGCCCCTTCCTTTCTTTTGGGTAGCCTGGGATCTGCTTGCTGGGAGAGCTTAGGGGCTGTCTTCCAGTCGATCGAACTCTAGGGTTCCAGCAGAACCTAAACAGGAGAATAACTGAGATTATAATGTAAATTATACACTGAAACCTGGACTTGCCTCTGCTCATGGAGGCAAAGCAAGATGAATGTCACCTGGCTACATGCCTCCAGCCTTCCGCATGTACACGATATCCTTGTTATCAGGTTCTTCCTGCTCTGCCTCCAAAGAGAATGCTCCCATTAGCCGCTGCTTCTCTCAAGTTCTCTACCCAGCACTATGCTCTGAACCCCCTTCCCTCCTCCTCCTTCTCCCTCTCCCTCCCCTTTCTCATCCCCCCTCTCCTTCCTCCCCCCTCTCCCCCTTCTTCCCTTCTCCTTCCCCCTTTCCCTTCTACCCCCTTCCCCCTCTGGACTACCACCATCATTGCCTGAGCAGTGCTGTGTATGTTCTCTGAACAAGGTTGGTGTTCCTAACCCATTGTGTAGCTGGTTTGGGAGGCTAAGCCACTAAAGACATCATTTAAAGTTAAATGAGGTCAAAAGTGGGTGGGGCTTGTCTACAGGATAGTGTCCTTATAAGAACACTTTTGTAAGAGTGACAGGTATACACACACACACACACAGACACACACACACCCCTATACACAGGAATGAGGAAGGGGGATATGAGGACACAGAAAGTTGCCTGACTAGAAGCTAGGAAGAGAGCCTTCACTGGGAGCCTAGATCTTGGCTTCTAATACCTGAAGAATTTCCACCAATTCAGTCCTTAACTCAGAAAATAAGCACCGAGTGTTTTATCCAATCAGCCTATGGTTTCTTGGGGTGGCAGCCTTGGCAGAGGATGACAGTATTAAAAACTGATTTCTGCTTACATGTTGGACCTTAGAATTGCAGCGGAGGTGTTGTCAGCAAATGGGGTGTCTTAGGTACTTTCTTGGTTGACTCAGCAGGTTCCAGAGTATGCACAGTCCACCATGGTTGGGGAGGGCTGGTTGCTCTAGTGGCAATGAGAGCTTACAGCTGGTCACTTCGTGGCAGCAGAGCTGAGGATACAGGCCCATGGGGGAGGGAATTGACTCAGGGGTTAAATATACTTGTACCAGCCTAGGAACTTGAATTTGAATCCTCAGATCCAGCTAATGTCTGGGTATAGCTGCACATAACTGCGATCCCAGCAATTGGGAGATGAAGCAAGAAGAACCCGATAACTTGTTGGCCAACCTAACCCAAACAGCAAGATTCAGGTTCAGTAAGAGACTGTATCAAGAGAATAAGGCTGAGGGTAGTAGAGGGAAACCCAACTCAATACACGCGCACACACACACACACACACACACACACACACACATGCACACACGCGCACACACGCGCACACACACACACACAGTGGAGTAAGCTCCAACTATAACCTTCAGAATCCCCCTTCTCCTGCCCCTGGTGGGTTATGTCAACCACATAGGCACAGGCCCTGAGTTCAAAATATTCCATCCTACACCCAATAGTCCATAGTTGGAGTGTTCACACACAGGAACCTGTAGGGGACATTTCACATTCAAACCACAGTGGGACTACCACCCCCATCCTTTATATCGAGGGATTTGTTTGTATACATAGCGCAGGGGCATTTTAAAAATCTGGCTTTTGAGTTGTCACTTCTAGGGAGCAAGTGTGCCATTTTGAGGAGGCTCTGTGAATGGAAAGACATGTACCTGCCTGTACACTAGACTCAGAACTTTTTCCTCTCCTGGTCCAGCTCTTCCTGAGCTCCAGCCCCTGTCGATGGAAGGTGTTTTCTCTTTCCAGAATGTCATACAATTGGGACCACATGGCAAGGAGCCATTTATGTCCAATTTCATCACTGGCCTAACATACCTGTTTGGGGTGCTGGCAGGTTCAGCAATGGCTCCTCTTCAGTGCTAAGTGGTCTTACTACTGTGTAGGTATGCCACCTGTGGAACCAGTCCCCTAAGCCTGGGCATGTAGGTTGTTACTAGGGTTTAGTAGTTATGAATAAAGCTGTCACAAATGCTTGACTTGTATTTTCATTCATTTCTTTCCTTCCTACGTTTTTTGCAGAACAGGGGCCTTGAACCCATAACCTCACATACGATAGGCTAGTACTGTATGGTAAGATGCAACTCCAGCCCTCCCCCCCCACCCCACTTATTTTTTTCTATTTTAAAATAAGATCTAAGTTAATCAATCTGGCTTTGAACTCATTCTGTAGTCCAGGCTGGCCTTGAACCTATGAGATCTTCTTGCCTCTGCCTCCTTTCTCAGGCCTGGGATTACAGACCTGTGCCACCAGACCTGATCCCATGTTGTTTTGGTTTAAATGTGAATGCTTGGAGATTGTTTGGGGGCACAAATGGGGATAACACAGATGTGTTTTCCTGGAAAGGAAGCTATGTAGAAAAACTGGGTGGCATGTATGAGAAGTTCTGGGAAGTCTCTAGGAGTGGTTTACTCCATTTCACATGCACATGTGACCCTGCCCTCCCCCACCCCCAGGGCCCAGGTGTTTATAGATAGTGAGAACCACAAGGTTCTGTTGTAAGAAACAAAGGAAGGAGCTTTTCCACCATTTCTGCCCCCACCTGGTAGTGAAAAGGTAGGCGCTTACTTGATGAACTCCAAAACTCAGCTGATAGCGGTGGCAGCATTACGCATTCTCCTTATGACAAGTCTCACATCCATAACGAACTCTTTAACCTTTCACGAGGCAGTCATTCTGATGGACATTTCCAAGAATTAAAAAAAAATTACATTAGTATATTCAGGATGTCTGTGTGTATGTGTGTGTGTGTATACGCGCGTGTGTGCCTGTCTGTGTGTGTGTAGAGGTGAATATACAGAGGCCAGAGGATAGCCTGGGTGTTGTTCCTGTCCATTTACTTTGAAGCAGAGTTTTTTCCATTGGGTTGGAACTCATCAAGTACACTAGGCTTCCTGGCTAGAAAGTTCCCAGGGATCTGCCTGTCTCTGCCTCTCCAACACTGAGATTACAAGGGTACTAAACCTGCCTTTTATCTTTGTGTGGGGTCTGGGGATCAAACCCAACCTTGTGCTTATAAGCCCTTGATGGACTGAACTGCCTCCGGAATGATCGTGGGGATTCCGAGGGTCACAGTTTAATTTACAGCCACTTCTGTTCTTTCTCTAGACCACTTCTAGGCTCAGCTTTCTCCTCTGGAGAACTCTACCTCATGGCCCCTTCCTCACCCAGCACCACGACCCTGTCCTGACCCCAAGTGACACCCTTTCTCCATGATGTTAAGGCACTCTCTTTGCTCCATCTTTTACCCAGATGGCATGAGAGTTCCCAGAGCTCAGAGAATATCTACTGTTCCTCTGGTCGCATCCTCCAAGGCCAAGGCGGGCTCAATAGGGCTAGGAGCAAACACAAATGAGGAATGAGTGCAGGGGAGTTCCACCCTAGCACCCCACAGAGGTAGTGCCCCCAGTGTCCCAGGCTGAGAGCTTCCTCTTGAGAGGAGCTGATGGCCAAGGTTATGTCTCTGCCAGGAGACAGTAGCAGTGTACCTGGGGGATTGTATCAGAGGCTCAAAATATGACCGGTCCTGTGGTGGGATACCTGCCTTAGTGTAGTGGTTCTCAACCAATGGGTCATGATCCTTTCACAGGGGTCGTCTGAGACCATAGGAAAACACAGGTATTTACAGTATGATTCATAACAGTAGCAAAATACAGTTACGAAGTAGCAATGAAAATAATTTATGGTTGGAGGGGGGTCACTATAACACAAGGAACTGTAATTAGGACTCACAGCATCAGAATGGTTGAGAACCCCTGTCTTAGTGCATTAGCCCTTTCAATGCCTCAGAGATGTATTATCACCTATTTTTAGATAAATATGAGAATCTAAATCAAGTGGCTTCCCCAATATCCTACTGGTCTTATCTCTGGTGACGTGAGCTCTCTCCCATAGAGTGTGCATTGGTATCTCTGCATACTCTATGGGTATTGTGTCGTCTGATTTATTTGAGCCACATACCTCAGCTTCCTTCTTATTAACCAAGACCATGCCTTCGGCCATTGCATCCCTGGGCATCTGCAAACCAATCTGTTGGAACTCCACTGTTTTTGAAGCTCCCAATATCACTTCCTGTCACCCTGGTCATTACACCCTTCCTATCCTCCATTTCCTGGAGGGCTCAGGAGGCTACCTGCTGCTTAGGGTGGCCCACCCAGGCCCATTGTGATCTCAGTGCTCATCTAGGCTCAGCCCTCCATCACTTGCCTCAGTTGAAGCTCCCTAGTGCTGATGTGCAGGCAAGCTGATGAAAGGATGGAGGGACAGAAGAACAGGGCTGTTGCTGCCGTTGACCCTCCTGTTGTTCTGGGAGCATAACTCACTGGCATGTAGGTTTCTGGGGACCCTGGGGCTCAGTCCCTAAGGGGTGGGAGAATCACCTGGGAACTAGTTCCAAAGGCAGTTTCCCAAGGGTGGTGATTCAGTAGTTTGGGGTGGGGGCAGGGCAGGATTTAGGGATCTGAGGTAGCTGGGCCCTGACCAATGATCGCTGAGATTCTTTCTTATACCACCCGCCCTTTAAAGTTGTTGGGGGTTGGGGAGCCTGGTTTCCGTGTGTGTGTGTGTGTGTGTGTGTGTGTGTGTGTGTGTGTG
>NW_022196915.1:50773143-50793430 GCF_008632895.1 Mastomys coucha
AGAGAGAGAGAGAGAGAGAGAGAGAGAGAGAGAGAGAGAGAGAGAGAAAGAGAGAGAGAGAGATGCTATCTGTATAGATACTAGAGTTTCCCAGAGGGAATGGCCATACCAGTACATATTTCAGAAAAGGCAGCCACCTGTTGGGTCAGTGATGCATACTGGCCATATCAGGAAGGCTTATGTCCAGCAGGATCTACAGAGAGTGTCTTCCTTCTTCCACCATGCTGAAAACCTTCTTAATAGTCTAATGTGAACAGGCCACCATACTATAGTACTCACGCAAGGCAGGGCGTCAGTATCCCTAGTGATGGGCTCCTGTTTGAGTGCAGAGAAGTTGGGGTCAGTGTGTTGGCCAACAAATCTCAAACCTCTGCCACAGGGTGTGCTGTTTTAGAAACTGTGTTTACAGTAGAGGAGGATATGGGGTTTTCTTCAGAGTAGTGGTAGGGATGAGCCTTAAACAAACACAAAAGCTGGGCTGTTGGTTCAGGCCTCTAAACCAGCTACTGAGGACCATGAGTCAAGGGGATCTCAGGTTCAAGCCTAGCCTAGGCTACAGAGTGAGTTCAAGGCTAGCCCTGACAACTTAATGAGATTCTGTTCCCAATATAAAAAGTGAAGAGGGTTGGGGATAGCCACTCACAAGAAGGGGTGCTTTCCTGCCATACAAGGAACCCTCAATTCGATCCCTAGTACGGCAACAAAATTCCTGAGTAAACTTTGTTGGCTGTCTTCTTTCTTATCCAATGACGGGAAACAGACAAAACAGACCAGTGCTGTGATAAACCCGGGCAGGGCCAATGGAATTGGCTAGTCGGGTCAGGCCTTTCTGCACTCATGACACTTGCTTTTCCTGATGGGGAGGCACACTGGCAAGCACAGTGCAAAGACTCTGCGCACAGAAAGAGCTTAATGCGTGGCAGAGGCAGACAGGCCAGAGAGGGGGAAAAGGGCTCAGCACAGAGTGAAGAAACCCGCAGGGCCCAGATATGCCAACCTTTGTCAAAACGCTGAGCTCCTTGGTCCTTCTAGACTGGCTAGCCAGCAAGTCCCAGGGATGTGCTTGTCTCCACATCACAAATGAGGGCACCCACTGCTATGCTCAGCTTTTTACATGGGTTCTGGAGGATCAAACTCAGGTCTTCGTGCTTACTTTACTGGGCCATCTCCTCGGCTCTGTCTGTTCTTGACAGTGGTACTGATGGGATGATTGTGGGGTTTAAGTCTGGCGAGGTTGTGTCCATCCATAGGGCAGCCATGACTCAGCCTTCATGGCTACTCATTGCTGTCCATCACAAGACTTCAGATGATCCTTTCTATTTGCTCCTGAGAAGCATTTCTCAGGGCTGTGGGACTCAGCCTCTCACCAGCATCCAGACTGCCGACAGCTCTGCTAAGCCTAAATGCACCATCAGACTGTATTTCTCAGAAGACAGCCATAGTCACTTATGTACTCATCAGACCCAGCTCTCTACCCTCTGCCCTCAAAAGCCTGCCTTCTGGGTGGACAGGGCCCCAACAGTCAATGTTTGACTAGAACCTCTCAAGTTCACCTCAGTGAGAAACTATCCAAACCACATGCTATCGGTCCAATTAAGGCTTTGAAAGGTTGGGCAGGTTGGGTGGTATGTTCTATTACAGAAACTCTGAGCATGAAGCGGGTAGCTAGGTTTAGAAACAGTTGGACTAGCTGGAAGTCCCTCTCTGCTCCTGCTTTTGCATGAACTTGAGTGCTCAGCTTCTTTATTTGCCTGTAAAGTGGGACTGCAGACACCATGGGGAGGGTTCTGGGGTTATTAAGAGTCTGTTGCTCATGCAAGCATCACAGTAGCTGGTTCATGGAAGATCCTCAATAGGTGACAGATGGCACTATGTTTCAAAAAGAGGAAAAGACTAAAACGAATCATTCTGTGAACCAACCTGATTTCGAATTACATCATTTTGCGTGCATGTTCAAAACAGTCATCTCAAATCAACATTTAATTTCTCCCACCCTAGACCAACATGGCTGTTTTACTGTATAGTAATTCTAAAGTTCTCTTGCTGGAATGCCAGGTGACTCTCTCTATCTAAGATTAGATGGTAGGTGCCTTGTAGGGTGCTGGGGTCCACCAGGAAAGGGTAAATATGCCTCCTTGACATGAGCAGGGGAGACGAGGCAGGGATTCCTGCAATGACACATCTGCAGACTTCACACTCTCCCTCAAATGCAATGGCACTTCCACTGATCACCCACTCTCCCTCTTCTCTGACTTCCTGATTTGGGAGCTCAAAGGGTTGATGCCTTTGAACAAAGGCTCCATAGTCTCTGGCCACCTCTTCACAACACTGGTGCTTCAAGGAGTTTTACCATTGATACTAAGATCATTCTTAATTACCTGGCCATCTATAGACTCATCTGGTCCATCCACCTATCCACACATCTATCCACCTACTCCATCTATCCATCCATCCAGTTTATACCATCCCCCAATATACCCATTCATCCCAGCACTATGTATTGGGCTCTTGCAACATACCAGTCTCTTGCCTAGATGGGATGGCAGAAAGAACTAGTCACATACAGCTCCTGTCCTCATGGAGATTAGAGGAGCAGACATATCAAGAGTTTACAAACTTTTGCTAACTATTGTTAGTATTCTGAGGAGAATATCTAATACAAAAAATGATAGTGCAATAAAGGTAATTTGAAATTACATCAGAGAGAGAGAGAGAGAGAGAGAGAGAGAGAGAGAGAGAGAGAGAGAGAGAGAGAATACTCCCATAACCCACGCTAGCCTCAAACTCCAACTTCTCCTGCTTCAAATTTGCCCAGATCAGCAAAACTCACTTTACAATTGAGCTAAGATGCCAAGGACACACAGGGGCACAGATCAGTGAGGCAGGTCACTGCAGGTCATTTCTAGAGAACTGAAAGAAGATCTATGGAATTGGGAACAAAATGGAAAGACAGAGAAGCAATGGCTGGTCGTGGGGGTGGCAGTGTGAGGTGGTGACACAGTGTTTGGTGATGAACGGTGGGTATGTGGTGTGGTTGTGTGGTAGTGGCCGGTGGTGTTGGTGTGTGAGTTGGTGATGGGGTTGTGTGGCAGTGAGGTGTGTGGTAAAGTTCTCTGGTGATGGAATTCTATGATGGTGGTGTATATGTTTGTGGGCTACGTGGTGGGATCCTGGGGTGCTGTAGGTCTTTGGTGACAGGTGATGGCTTAGATGGGGACAGGGTGTGAAGTGAGATTGTGTGGATAGGGTTTATGGTATAAAGTATGTGGTAGTGCTGTTCAGAGGTAGTATATGTGGTTGCAGGGATATGTTAGCAGGGTATATGTGGTAGAGTTCTGGGATGGAAGTCTGTGAGAGAGCATTAGATAAGGTAGGGGCTAGAATGATGCCTGGGTGAGGGATTGTGACTAGAGAGAGCTGGATTAGAAATATTGCCATATTTTCCTGTAAGAACTGTGTGAGTGCCATCATCATTAGATCTTCACCCATGTTCCCAACCCATCTCTGCTGTATTGTAGCTGTTGGGCCTTCACCCGGTGTCCAGCCTTAGGCTTCACTCTTTAAAACAGGGCAGTGATAATGCTAGGCCAAATGGTACCGTGCTTTGCAAACAGTGAGTATCCAATACTGTAGATTTTATTGCATTTACTTCTTTCTTAATTGGAATAATCCCAGAAGGGTGTGAGTGGGCTTAGGTGGGTTCAATCCCTGGGCCTGGTGCATGTTTGCTTAGCACCCACCAGGCCCAGGGGTTGAGCCACAGTACTGAGAAAGAGGAAGAGGAGGTACAAAAGAAAGAGAAAAATGAAGAAGAAGAAAAGAAGACAGGAAACAAGAAGAGGGGGAAATGCAATAATAATGAAAAGACACCAAGAAATGTCAAAACAACCCTGTCCCATAGGAACTGCCAAACTCACTTCTGGGGAGAATTGGAATGATTCTTGGGATTAAAATTGCATGAAAGTGTGTTCCCTAATCACAATAGGAAAAGCAGGACCAGAATCAGAGAGCCAGTAGGACTAAGCCATCTTCTTCCCACATTTGTTTTTCTGATGCACAATGGGACACCAGACCTACAGCATATTTCAGGGGACAGGGAGGCATGATTTAAAGAAAGGGACATTGCTACACAGACCTAGGTGAATAGCAAGATCCAGCTGCCCACCATGCGGCTTTGAATCTTCCTTCTTCCAGGCCCTACAGGATCATTCCAAGAAGCAGGTGGCAGTGAAAGTGGCCTCCAGTGTTCTCCACATGTGTGTAGCCAAGCTCTTGAGAGGCATATGGGGGGCTTGGATTCGTTTGTGGGTTTTCTCTCTATGTCCCTTTGCTGAGCCCTTCTTGCCTGTGTGTCGGGGAAGAACAGGCCTGTAAGGTAATCTTTTTCCAGGCCCTTCAGACTTGACTTCTAGACCCTAAAACTTTTCTTCCTCCTCCTCCTCCTCCTCCTCCTCCTCCTCCTCCTCCTTCTTCTCCTTCTCCTCCTCCTCCTCCTCCTCCTCCTCCTTCTTCTTCTTCTTCTTCTTCTTCTTCTTCTTCTTCTTCTTCTTCCCCGTTTCTTTTAGTGATATGTGGCCGGCTAGCAAGTACCAGATTCCAACAACAGAACAATGTTTCTGCTATCATGGGAGGGAACCCTACAAATATCTCGGAGTTCCCCTGGCATGTGGGGATTATGAATCATCGTAATCTTCTCTGTGGGGGATCTATTCTCAGTGAGTGGTGGGTTCTATCTGCATCCCATTGCTTCGACCAACTAAACAAGTGAGTATTCCTGGAAGAAATGGGGGAGGGGTTCAGTGTGGGTGGTAGCACCAGGGATTGAGCCTAGGGGACCATGCTAGGTTGAGGCTGAGTTTCTCTGTGTAGCCCTGGTTGTCCTGGCTCTGCAGACCAGGCTGGCCTCAAACTCAGAGATCCATTGCTTTTTACTTCAAGGCATCTCACTAAGTTTCTAGGCTGGCCTTGAACTCATTCTTGTAGCTCAGAGAGGCCTTGAGTTTGTCATTCTACTGTCTTAGTTTCCCAAGTAGCTGATCCTGCAGGCCTCTGCCAACAAGCTTAAGTTAGAATTTTCTTCTTAACCAGTGTAATGGAATGCTTGTCCCAGAGGCTTCATTCAAACAGCCACGGAATGCCACCAGGTGTTAAAACGGACGGCATGGCTGAGTATTCCTTCTGACCTCTGGGAAGGAATCAGATCTCCTCCCAGGATTCAATATATCTTGTTGTGAGCTTCAGGCTTCACATGCTACTAAGTATCTGTGGACATGATCTGACTTCTAATCAGCACTTTTCCTAAGCTGGTTATGGTAGTCCATGCCTGCCACCCAGCACTCTGAAGGATGAGCCTAGAGGATGATTTGTCATGGGCAAGCCTAGGCTACATAGGGAGAACTTGTCTTAAAGACAAATGAAACTCTAAGCAGACAAAAAGGAAGCCTATCACTAACTGTTTGCTCTCATTGGAGACTCAGAGGGTGGTGCATGGGTGCAAAATCAGAGACATTGGAGACCCTGGGATGTGAGGCTGAGTGTTTAGCCCTTGAGCACACGTCACCAGCTCTGGGCTGGTGTACAAGTCCTTGAGTCTCCTGAGTCTTCCTGGACTTCTGCTCTACAGTCAGTCAAGTCCTTCTTGAGAATTGAGGACAGTACCTTGCTCTCCTACCACTTCCTTGCTTTACCCAAGTAAGATCATCAGGCTATGTGCTGGGACTGAGATCTGCCTTTGGCTGCTCCGGTCCTTTTAGCCCCTCATTACTTAGAACCATAGCCACAGGGGCGGAGGCAGAATCCTCAGGGATCTCCCACTTCTATCACTTACATTTTCTCTCTCTTCTTATCTTAAATGAGCTCCAACTTGGAGGTCATTCATGGCAGAGATGACCTCAGCACAAAGGAGATGAAGTATCATAAAGTGGATAAGTTAATCTTGCATCCAAAGTTTGACGACTGGCTTCTGGACAATGACATAGCTTTGCTCTTGCTCAAATCACCGTTAAACTTGAGTATCAACAGGATACCTATCTGCACTTCAGAAATCTCTGACGTACAGACATGGAAGAACTGCTGGGTGACAGGATGGGGCATTACTAATATTAGTAAGTGACTCCAGATTGGATATACAGGGTGGCATGTGGCTGGTATTCAGAAGGATTAGAACATTCTAGAAGCTCTGCTGGTCTTGAAATTCTGCCTAGTGGACCTGATGACTTCAGTTCTCACTGAAAGCCTCACATAGCATATCCTCGGTCCTCCAAGCAATCAATCAGCCTTCAGGAAGCTTCTGGGACCTGGAGCGAATTGTGTGCCTATGCTATAGAACATGAACCCTGGACAGAACCTCTGGGGAAACCAAGGCCCAAAGGTCACTTAGTAGAATTCTGAGGGACTATGAAAGGACACAGGGCAGCAGTATGGACTGACTCCACTCCACGTGATAGTATCTATATTGCTCTTCTAAGGCCAAGGTCTCTAACTAAAAGCCATAGATTCAGGCCAAGGGGGAAAAAAAATCAGCTAATTCTGTAAAGTGTTCTTTACAGAAGCAAGCAACAGTCCACTTCTAGACCCCTTCCCAGCCACACCTGCAAACTAATCCCTTTTGCCCTTCTTCTTGGTAATCATGTTGTCTTAGTTAGGGTTTCGTTGCTGTTGAAGAGACACCATGATGAAGACAGCTCTTACAAAAGGCAAATATTTAACAGGGGCTGGCTTACAATTTCAAGGGTTCAGTCCATTATCATCATAGTAGGAAGCATGGTGGCATCCAGGCAGACACATTGCAGGAGAAGGAATTGAGAGTTCCACATCTTAATCCAAGGGCAGCCAGAAGGAGGCTCCTTACCAGGCCATGGGGAGGAGGAAGAGGCTCTCCTCCACACAGGTTGGAGTTTGAGCACTAGGGGCCCTCAAAGCCTGCCTACACAGCGACACCCTTCCTCCAAGAAGACAACACCTATGCCATCAAGGTCACACCTCCTAATCATGCCACTTCTCATGGGCTAAGCATATTCAAACTACCATAGCACATCTGGTCCCATAATCAGTCAGCAGGGAACACTTTGCAGATCATGCTGTTCCTCCATGCAGGTCCTTACATGGATGGAGCTGTGTTCTAATGTTATTCCAAAGTCCCAATCTGGGTAGGAGTCAGTCCTTGATTTTTATGAGCTTAAAGAAAGAAAAACAAAACAAAACAAAAAAGTTCTTAACCCCAGAGTCCTCAGATATCTTTCCTTCAACACATGTGCTTTGACCATTTCTCTGTTCTGGAAGCATTCTAGACACAAGATTTGACAATACCTAAAGAAAAAGAAAGCATCCACCCCCTGGGTGGTTGAGTTCCTACTTGGCGAATGTCTCAAGGGACCTAGAGCGTTACAAGCCCCTCTACCTGCCTGAGTTCTCTTGACCATCATGCATTCAAACAAAACACATTTTCAGAACTCTAGCCAGGGTTTGTGTGTACTATAGGGTTGGAGATGCTGATCTCAGGCTGAGATTTAGCAGGGACCTCGTCCTAGGGAACTGTGGATGCCTGGGTGATCTTGACAGTCTTCTAGATACCTATTACTCTCCCACATTTCATTGATCTCTGGGTGAACAGAAGTTCTTTTGTCATTGGAGTGAAATGGATGGGTACTGACACTCAAAGGGACCATTTTACCTGAGATTTTCTCTCTCTTTGCTTTTTCTCTGGCTCAGGTGGAATTAAAACACAACCTACAAAGCTGCAGAAAGTCAAAGTGGATCTGTACAGATGGGACTGGTGTGGTTATGTTTTGCCTCTATTAACCAAGAATATGCTGTGTGCTGGGACTCAAAATGCTGGAATGGATGCCTGCCAGGTAATAGGTTGAGCTCACCTGGGAAGGGTGGCTGGCTTTTCTGCCCAGTGAATGAGATACCACAGCAGTTTCTTAGGGCCACTGTAACAAATAACTACAAGGTGTGTGGCTTTAATCAACATACACGATCCTCCCATGGCTTAGGATCACACGAGCCCTAAATCAAGAATGTGGGCAAGACCTGTTCCTTCCCAGGTCTAAGAGGAGAACCATGGCCATGTCTCTAGCTCCAGGTGTGGCCTTGCTCTAACCCCTGCCTCAGTCTGTGCAGGACCTTCACTCTTACGAGTGCGGCTTCTGATTTATTTATTTATTTCCCTACATCATTTAAAATGTGGCGATTTAAGTGTTACATTTTATCATTTTTAATATGATACCATTCTTTTTGCATTTGCCACATATTCATCTGTGTACCTGGTAGATCCAACCAATGGCTTCTTAGGAGGCATGATGAATTTTTGCTTATTCTGTTCACTTTTTGCATTTGTGAGCAAAATAGAGAGAGCTGGGCTGAGAGAAAATGAATTCATGAGGAAAGCACAAGCTTTTGATACAGATATATCAAAATGAACCATACATTAAATCAATAACGATCTTGGTGGTGATGATGGCGGTAGTGATGATAGAAATCAGTCTTTCAAGTCGTCCACTCATCCAATTGCTTTTTCCCACATGGTTTGCAACAGCCACACCCCTGTGGCTGGAAAACTGCCATCACAGGAACCCTTCAGGACTTTATGTCAGATGCTCACACTTGAGCAGGTTACGGGAGCAGCTTTCCTACTGCCCTCAACTGCCCCACAACTTTTCTTTCCTAGGGTGACAGTGGAGGAGCTCTAGTTTGCAACAAAAAGAGAAACATAGCCACTTGGTACCAGGTGGGCATTGTCAGCTGGGGCATGGGCTGTGGCAAGGAGAATCTGCCAGGAGTATACACCAAGGTGTCACGTTATCTGAAGTGGATTACCAAGCAGACGGCGAAGGCGGGGAAACCTTATGTGTATGAGCAGGACACTGCCTGCCCTTTGGTGATCTCTTGCTGGGTTATCTTGTTCCTATATTTTGTAATGTTTCTTCTAACCTGGTGATTAAACATGATATTGCCAAGTGTCCTCCATGTATTGAAATAATGAGGAGGGTGAGCTCAATGATTTGAGCAATGATTCTTGGGTAATTTGTCTCACCTGAGCTCATTATGCAGCTATAGGAGGGTGCCAGACAAGCTTGAGGATCACTGCAGAGTTTCAAATGGGACTGGAAAGCAGGGTGTGTTTTCTCCAAGAGTTCAGAGTCTTTTTATAAAGGAGGTAATAGTGGGGTTAGTCAGGCAGTGAGTAAATAATTGGCCAAGAAAAGTAGCTTGGAAATTAATTAAACCAACCAATCAACCAGCCCACCCATCAAACAACCCACCCAACCACCAACTAACCCACCCACCAACCAACTAACCCACCCACCAACCAACTAACCCACCCACCAACCAACTAACCCACCCATCAACCAACTAACCCACCCACCAACCAACTAACCCACTCACAAACCAACTAACCCACCCACCAACCAACTAAGCAACCCACCAACCAACGTACCCACTAAGGAACCCACCCACCCTGGGGAAAGCCAGTACCACTAACCCTATGTATTGTGACAGTCCTGTATAACCCCTGACTTACCACATGGGAAGAATCTCTGGTACATGGACTGGACTCTAGGAGAATTCTGCATAATCAGAGAAAAAACATAAAACAATCCTGCAAACACAAAGGTGAAACCATCATAGAAGCTGACCAAAAGGACTCTTGGGGAGTCACTCATTCTTAAGTGCTTTAACCATGTTCATTCTCAAATTCTTTCTCTGATGAGCTCAAGAATCCCTGAAATTCACTTTCAGTCCTGTAGAAGGAAGGGCAGTCCAGGGAGCCCTGAGGCAGGAGCCCATTACTCCTTTCATGCACATGCCCAGAGTGAGACTAAACCTCAGTCTTGCAGCAAGCTCCTATCTAGCTGTCCTTTGACCCAGACTGCAGAAGAAGAAACAAATGGTTTTCTCCACAGCATGACACTGTTTGTTAAGACCAGCAGAATCCCTAAAGAGAACAAGAATGGAGTGCTCATAAAGTCTGATGTGTCTGTGCCTTATGTTTTCCAAACTTCTACCTTCTGATCCTTTAACACACCAGGGAGTACCCTGAACCAAGTGTAACAGAAATGCTTAAATCATATAAGACAAGAACTTTGTATGAGTGTGTGAGTGAGTGAGTGAGTGAGTGTGTGTGTGTGTGTGTGTTGGGGGGTGATTTGTATTCTAGCTGTTCCTGGCCATCCTCTGTTTTATAAGTCACCCCTAATAAATTCATCTCACCTGTCAAAAGGAGCTTGGGTGTGTCAGTCATTGGATGTCCATTACATGTTAGAGGCAGATATTGATTTTACATCTCTCTGGAAAAAAAATCACCCAGCAGGTAGCTCACGAAATCAACAATTTCAACTCCCCTTTCCGTTTTTATAGCTTCAGCCGACCTTATTTCTAGAAAGCTCCCTAAAATTCCTTTCCCCATCTGTGATGGTTATTCTTGGTTGTCAACTTGACTACATCTGGTATCAACTAAAGACCAAGTGCCTGGGCACAACTGTGAGAGATTTTTCTCAGTTGAATCATTTGAGGTTGGAAGACCTACCCTAAAGACAGAAGAGCCACTCTAAATCTGGGCCATACCATGACAGCCTACATATATAAAGGACATGGAAGAAGGAAGCTTCTGCTTGCCCTCACTCAGGATAGCAAGTTCATTCCTTTGCTGGTATCAGACCCTACCAAAGATGTCAAAGACCAGCTGAGACATCCAGCCTCATGGACCAAACAACTATTAGGATTCTTGGACTTTCCTTTGGAGACAGTGATTGCTGGGATGTATTTAATGTGCTTGGGTGTTTTGCCTGCATGTTTACTGTATGGTACTTGGTGCCCATGGATGCCAGAAGAGTGTCAGTTCCCCTGTGCATTCTCTCTCTCTCTCTCTCTCTCAGTTCTGTCTCTCTCCAGAACACTGATTAATACCCCATCTTTGTTTCTATAGCTGCCATTTGGTCCTAAGTCCCAGGAAGAGCTGCATTGGCTTTTGGAGATCACAATTAGTATGCTAAGATTCAGTACTGGCAAATCACGGAGGCCAGATGTTCTGGCTATATAGGTGTGTATCATCATGCCTACCTTTTTTTTTTTTTTTAATGTGTATGCATGCATGTCTGTACACCATGAGCATTTCCATGCCTTTAGAGGCCAGAAGAGCATGCTAAATGCCTTGGAACTGGAGTGACACATGGCTGTGAGTGCTAGGAATCCAACCCAGGTTCTCTGGAAGAAATACTCTTAACCATTGATCTAGCTCAGTGGTTCTCGACCTTCATAATGCTTGCAACCCTTTAGTACAGTTCTTCACATTGTAGTGTCCCTCTCATCATACTCATTTCATTACTACTTCATAACTGTGATTTTGCTACTGCTATGAATCATAACACAAATAACTGATATGCGACCCCAAAAAGGGTCACAACCCACAGGTTGAGAACCACTGGCTCTAGCTGGGACCGCTGAGCCACCTCTCCGCCCCTCAGACTGTTTTTAAACCTCCCATGGGAAAGGCCAGTGCCTTGTGCTTATCAGGACTTGGCTTCAATGCTCTGAGGAAGTCTTATATAATGACATTCCTTCCCAAACACTAGACACAGCCTGCCTTATCTGTTCTCCTGACCATCTTGAGGAAATGGAAAGCTTGCACCTGAATTGTTAACAGTATGGAAGGAAGGAGAGGGATCGTGGGTATTGCAAGCTTTACCTGGAACTGAAAAGGCAACACCCAGCTCTGGAGAGGAACAGAATGGTCTGGGCCTGGATTCCTCCACCCATTGTTCCACAGTGGGACATCCACTGACTTTCCATCATGTCTGACCCTTTGAATAAGGTTTGTTTGGCCTAAAAACCTGTCTCCTATTCAGTTCATGTCTGCAGTCTCAATTGCCCTGGGAGCCTTGAGCTGGATCGTGTCTGGTTTTAATTTGTTGTTTTAGCTTTTGTTATTTTTTAAGAGATGGCTTCATGTGGTGGTAAGGCTTGCCTGGAACCCACAAATAGCCCAGATTAGCCTCAGGCATAGACCCATATTTGGTATTGGTATTGAGACCCGTATTTGGCACCAAGGATCAAATCTGACTTCATGTGTGGTAGACAAGCGTTCTACTACGGCTGAACCCCAGCCTCAAGCCTGAGCTTGTAGGTTTGAAAAAGGTTCCTTCCGTAACAGACCTTCTGGAAGACGGATGTGTCTGGCTGACTGCTGTGATGGGTGTGTAAGTCCTCTGACGTTGCTTTATTAGTGCTGTGGTGAAATGAGGACCTGACAATCTGCGAGCCGAGGGCTGGGCACAGTAAGGACTCCCTGTCTCCTTCCAGCGAGGGATCTGAGAGATGAACCCAGGAGCCCATTGGTTCTGGGGACCACAGATCCTCCAATATGCCACAGAAAGCCTGCTGGAGAATGGGGGTGGGTATGAAGACACAAAATGACAGAGCCGGAGGGCTGTATTAACCCATCGCTGTTCTCTCTGACCTAGTTCAGGACAACAGGTCTGTTGACATCTGCCACAGAAGAAAGCAAGGCAGCACATGAACACAAGCCGGGGGAGGAGACTGAGCTATTTGGGCCATGAGACAGATGAAGGAGTAGGAGCTCTCCCTGTGGATTGCAGCCCATTTCTTTTTCCACTTCTGTGTTTGAGCCGTGCCCTAATTCTTTCTTGTTACAAGTCTGCTAGGGTATTTGAGCACAAGATGACAGAGACTCAATTCCAATGTCATTAATTTCATCTGGGACAAAGGGCTAAGGGCAGGTCCTGGGTGTGTGCCTTCAAACAGGAATGATGGCACACTTACTGACTCTTTAAACAGAGCAGAGAATTGTAGCCTTCTGAGAAATTTACAGTTCCTTTCCACACCAGCCTGTTCCTACAACACATGTTTTAAGTATTCACATGGAAATGTAAGTCTCTATCCACCCTCTGATTTGGGACAAAGGAGACTGAAGCCCTAATACCTAATAACATGGGCAAGGGTAATAAGTGGCCCTAATCAAAGCCCAGACAGGCCAGACCAGCTTAGCCAGGTAGCTACTGAGGAAAGAGATGAGATGAGCAGTGAGGTTGACTTGTGCAAATGGTTTTACCAATTAGAAGATTTTGAGGACTTCTGTGTCCTAGTTTGCTTTCTATTGTTATGATAAACACTGTAACCAGAAGCAACTTGGGGGAGTAAAGGGTTTATTTCAGCCTATAGTTTATACTCTCATGAAGGGAAGTCAGGACAAGAGTCTAGAGCAGGAGCTTATGGAGAAATGCTGCTTCCTGGCCCACTCCCAAAGGCTTGCTCAGTCTGCTTTCTTAGACAGCCCAGGACCACCTTGTCCAGGGTGGCTATGCCCACAATGGGCTGTCCCTTCCTGTATCAATAATCAAGTTTTTAAAACATCCTATGAACTTGCTTACAGACCAATTTGATGGAGATGTTTTCTCAATGGAGGTTCTCTCTTCCTAGAGCACATTAACAACAACAACAACAACAATAACAACAAAACAACCAACCAAAAATCCCCTGACCAACACAGAGAAACTTCAAATGCATATTCTGCAACAGCCCTATTTTAAATAATGTATTATCTGGTAGCAGCACAGTTTTACACAGGATGATCAAATTACTTGATTAAAAAAATTATAAAAGGGACAGACGGGAGAGAAAATTATGTGTGTCGCATATAGAAGAACAGAGGGTGATGGCAGATCTCCCCTGGAAACTGTGCATGTCAGAGAGGGGAAGACCATGAAAAACACCTCAAAGTTACTGACAAAAAAATTTTCATATCAGAAAAACTTTATTTGATACACTGACTTCCACAGACATACAAAAGCAGAATGGATCTATTGGTATTCTTCAGACAGGACAGATCGTGCAAGCAGAGGGATAACTAGACACAGAAATTAACCAAGCTTGGAAGCTTACATCTTCATGGCCTCCATACCAGGTCAAGCTGATAACCAAGGCCACCACTGCACCAGGGAACACTACAAAAGCAGTTAGTTATGTTTGTATGTGACAAAGGGGACTTCTAAGAAAAGGATATTGCTGCTAGGGATTGAGGGATTCACATCAAGAGACTGAAAACCTTACATGTTTCTGCACCCAGAGACAAGCTTCCAAACTTACAAAGCAAACCCATCGGAACTGTATGAAGAAACAAGTCCTTAGGGAAAGCCAGAGAGTTCAACATCTATCTTACCTGAGAAGGCAGGTAGACAGACCACTGACTGGAGGAGAGAGAAGGCCCGGACTATATCCACTGACTGCTGTAATCTGTAGATTATCCCACCAGCAACAAAATATGCATCACTTTCTGGTGAACATGAGGCATGATAGCAGATGATATTCAGGTCCACAGAAGAAGTCTTGGTACATGTGAATACCTTCAAGATATGTGCACAGGGCCCTGACATACACATAGAAATCTTAACAAAATAAAAAATGACAACTTTTCAGCTGGGTATGGTGGAATGTTGCTTTCATCTCAGCAGAGGTAGGCAGATGTCTGTGAGTTTGAGGCCAGCTAGTTGACATGAGCTCCGGGCCAGCCAGGACTACACAGTGAGATCCTGTTCCAAAAGTTAAATTATTAAATTAAATTTAAAAGATACCCTGTTGCTTGTAGGTTCTAGATTAGGCATGGAGAGCCACCTAGGGAAGCACCGGGCTACCATGAGGCACAGGAAGGGTGGACAATGGGTGACTTTATTTGCCATTTCTACAGGAAGAAGTGAGCCAGTCAGGACGAACAGGCCTAACAGCTATGGGAAGGATTAGAATAATTGTTGTGGGCCCTGTGGTGATGAGGGAAGGTGGATGGTGGCTTGGAATGTTAGAATCCAATGAAGACGGTGGTTGGGGCATGTGAAATCGATATTTATTTATGTAGGGGCAAGTACACTCTCAGAAGGAGAGTGGTAAGGGTATATCTAGAAGACCAAGTCAAGGAGACTGAGTTGGGGGAGGGGAGGGTTCTGGATCAAGACATGCCAACATGTGTATGTAAGGTAGATGTTAAAGTGTCATGCTTATAGAACTAGAGACATGACCAATGTAGTAGTGTCTCCTGGGAGTGGGGAAACACCTCAGATTGAAAAGTCAGATACCCCAGGTCCCATGCAACAGAGCTAAATCAAGGCCCTGCTTGTCTTTGTGATTCTATCCAGTGGCCCTCCTGGGACTTATGAGCATTACCAGCAGTCTGTGACTCTGGAAGTACCTGAACTAGGCTTGCATACCCAGAGCAGGGACTCTGAGGGAAATCCTCAGTTTCCTCTGAGGAAGCCTTAGTTAGGGCAAGACCCAAGGAGTGCTCCCTGAAATGATTTGAGGGTCCTGTCCCCCCCCCCCCGGACACCTTTCCTTCACAGACAACCTCAAGTGTCACTTTCTAAGCTCATCTGCATCTCCTTTAACCAGACGTCTCTGGGCATCAATGGAGGCCCCACTCCTTAGATGCCAGCACCTTCATCCTCTCCCACATGATCTCGGATGGTCCCATGGCATCTGCATGCAGATCGCTTCCTAAGTTTCCCATTCTTGGATTCCTTCCAAGCTGCAGATCTGCCCCTAAACTGCCACCCTCCACATCTCTACAATGAAGCCAGGAACTTGCATCCATCCCCTGCCCAGTTCTGTGCCCTCATGTGGCAATAACACTCTGCTCACTTGTGCCCAAGTTAAAAGATGAGGAGTCTGAACTGCCTAGTGTTGCTATTCAGTTAAAGCCAGGTCTTAGGTTTCTCAATGATCCACCCTGAGCCAGCTCTGCCCACCTTGGACAGCTCCTCACAGGTTACCATCTGCAAACTCAAGTCCCACAGGCCTTTCAGTTTTTCCAGTCCTGCCACAACCATTTGCACTTCTGGTTCTTCAGCCTAGCAACCCTTTTCTTCTGTTAGCTGAAGCATACCGGGTGATTGCCTCTGACCCTTGTGTATGTGTGTGTGTGTGTGTTTCCTGGCATTCACTCGTCTGCAGATTGCTTCCAATGTTACATCATTCCACTCTAAAGTTTGCCTTTTGCCACCTTATGGGAACTGAGATGAACCCATCCAGCTGAGATGACCCTGTACCCAGCTCCATAGTCCTAGAGCCAGCACCTTTCTTATGCATCTCTCTGTCCTGCATCAGGACCTGAAGTTAGCTTACCTATTCATTTGTTTACATGGTTATGTTTTCTTGTCTTGAAGAGAATGTTCTTCTCTTCAAGGGCAAAGACTGAAGGTGTCTGCTCTAAGTACAACTGTCCCTGTTACAGGCACCTTGAGAACAATTATTCATTACTAAAGCTACAGAGAGCCAGGGGTGTGCCCATTTGCACAAATTTTAATCATATTTTCTGTTTAGGAAAAAAATAATCGGGGGGGGGGTGCTGTAGCTTTTTGTTTTGTTTTGTTTTCTCTTGAGCTCTTAACTTGGCTTTGCCATACTTCTAAATACCCTTCCTGAACAAGGAAAGACAAACTCACAGCAGGCAGTTGCTATTACCAAACTGTAGATTTTTATTAGAACAAGCTTTATCATAGCTGTAAGCAGAATGTTAGAATTCATTAAGGTCACTCATGTCTTTTCTGTGCACAGAGAGGATGGAGGGGGAGAGAAACCCCTAATATGCGTCTAGAGTCAGCAGGGCAAAGCGTTTGGCAAGTGATTCACGGGGTCTGTAGACACTAATGAATTAGGCACCTGAGGGCAGGGAAGTGGGTGAGGTATGTCAGTACAGACCAAGGGGTCCCAATACCCTGTGCTCTCCTGGCCATCCCCCTGTTTCAGAACCCTCAGCATCCCTTTGGCCCAAGCAGATGGACACAGGATATTCATTATCTCCATTTAGATCCCAAACTAAATGCACTAAATGCACTAAAATGTCATGTTCTGTCCCCACCCGGACTGATCAGAAGGCAGATTACAATGTATCACCTTGTCATCCTACTCTCTGGAAATCAAACCCCAATAACAACCAGATTCATGTAAACGCCCGTGTGGCATGTGCTTCCAATAAAGTGACAGATGTGAATCACAGCGGTGCCGCTCCATCCAGCAATCATGGTGTTGATGGAACCAGCTTTGTGGAGAGAAATTATTTCTTAATGGCCATCGGACAGGAAACCCCAGTACCCCCTAGGCCACAGTAGCCATCTGGGTTCTTGCTCAGGTATTGCTGGTGGTAGTCTTCGGCATAGTAGAACACTTGTCCCTCTCGGATGTCGGTGGTGATGGGGCCAAAGCCATGCTTTGAAAGAACCTGTGGAGAGAGAGGGGAAACCTCAGGATCCAACGCTGGACACAGGACTCCTGAGAAGGAGGGAGCATGGCCAGCAGGGGACACATGGCTTATGTCATGTGCTGGCTCTACCCCTTTCTGCTGGCTCATTCTAGATGGGTACTTATCAATCTGCCTCGGTGGACTGGGACTTGGAATTGAATGTGCATCAGACTTTTAAACTTTCTTTTTATGAAGTTCATTTATTTATTTATTTATTTATGTTTGTGTGTGTGTGTGTGTCTGTGTGTGTGTGCGTATGTGCATGTACAACTTGTGAAACTCAGTGTTCTCTTCCTACCATGGAGTTTCTGATGACTGAACTCAGGCTGTCAGGCGTGGCAGTGAGTGCCCTGACCTCCTGCTTTAGAACCTAGAGTCAAGTGTTTGTTTGTATAATTCATGTTCCGTCCAGTGTCACGTAGCTGACAGAAGCCCTGCTTTTGGAAGGCAGCTCCAAACCTCCTCCAGGGTAGCAGCAGGGCCCTGTGGTTCTCTGGTTGTCCATGAGGAAAGAGGACCAGAAAGTCAGGCAAGCCAGGGGCTCTGTGCCAGGCTGAGGGACAAGCCCCGCCCACTCCCACTACTCATGAAAGGTTGCCTTCTATGGATCCTGTCTGAGCTCTGGGCCAGGAACCTGGATATTCAAGTCCGAGGAGGACATGGCCTGTGGGCCTGTGTCAGCCCATCATAGTCCTCCGTGACCCAGTTTAAGTCTTGGTGGCATCTGCTTCCACAGGCAAGAAACACGTCAACACAAATCGGGGAAGGAGAGCAGAGCTATTTGGGGCAGGAGACAGATTAGGAAACAGACATGGCTCCCTGTAGAGCACATCCTTGCCTTTTTCCCTTTTGGATTTCAGCTGTGTTCCTATTCTATCTTGTTGCCAGTTGCCCTGAAGTGTTCGAACATACAGCATTAGAAAATCACTCTGAGTGCTGTGTTCGGAGCAGCAGAGCCTGTGCATTGACGAGGGTGCTGGCTGGGCTACTGTTGAGATGAGCCGAACCCCCAAACCTGCCAGCTAGCAGATCTCACCTCTATGCTCAGTGCCTCTCACTGCTTCAGGCTCTCCCCGCTCAACCCTCTTAACTAGGAGGGAGATTGGCCACATGAAGGCCAAGCCTGCCTGGAAAGACTGAGGCTCAATGTCTAGGCAAAGACTTCACGTGTTAATATCTGTCTCATGGCAGCTGCCAGTGAAAAGTTTTATTGTCCTCAACCATATAAACAGTGTCTGTGAGAACATGTGTCTTGATCCCTGATATGCTAGTGTGGCCTGGAACTGCCAAGGCCAGATGCCTGGATACTACACTACCCAGGTTCTAGTACCAGCACTCACCCATTTTCTGCCCCACTCATTGGAGAGACCAACGTCAAATTTGGTGGCTGACAAAAAAGGAGGGCTGAGATGTGAGAGGCCCAGTCACGAGGATGGATACTGGCACCTGTAAGACTCTGCCATAGTCACCCCCTGGTCACCTTTGGGGTCTTTTGTTCCTGGGCTGTGGGCAACTGAGGCCTGTGGCAATATGTTTTTGTGGTTCAGGGATGAGTCTATATTGTCAGTGTCTAGTGCTTCTCTAGGCCTTCACCCTAATTGCCCTTCAAAGGGGTCTGTGAACGCCCGGTTCTCTCTGCAAACTTCATTTCTGGAGCACCTTGAAAGTTCTCCGCTCCATGGTGGAACTCCAGCTAGCTCACCATCTGGTACCAGAGTTTTCGGAGAAAAGGAGCCTCAGGAGGAGAGGACCTGGGCCAGCATCTGCTGGTGTGGCTCCATCAGTCAGGGCAACCTCACTACAAGGAGTCCTGGGCATGTCCTGGGAGTGCCATAGTAATGCGGGCCATCAAATCATCACCAGGATGTAAAGGTACAGCTGGCTCTGGGACACAGGGTGGCGGTAAGGATGGAATGTTCCAGTAAAGAGCAGCCCCATGCCATGAAGGTGCATAGGTATTATTTGCTTCAGGCGGCAGAGAGTTTGTCAGATCTCAGAGAGGAGATCAGAGCTCTGAGATCACAACGGCTCTGCCTTCTGTGGCTGGATCTACACATTTGAGTCAAAGGCCTCAGTGAGTGGCTTTCACACCTTCCTGGTCTCTGCCCAGAGGTGCACACCCCTTTGCCCTCAGAGAGCATTCTCTTGTTCCAGGGGCATCTGCTTAGAGGGTGTCGCCCTCCCTTGAAGCTGTCTAGGTGGGTCTCACGCTCAGGAAGGGGACTCCTGTTTTAACCTCAGCTATACTGACACCCTGGGGTCAAGAGGGTAAGCAAGTCCTCTGCTTCCTTCTCTCCTTCCCAGGTCACCTAGGTGTTTATCCTTTGCCTCCTTTGGCTCTTGGGAAGATGGACAGGGCCTGGCTCCTCCTCCTATGTGGCCCACCCACATCCTCTTTTTCACAAAAGATAGTCCTTGTGTGAATGAGTTGCAACCCCACACTTGGGACCTTCAGGAAGCTCCTTGAGGCTGGAATGTGGGTAGAGGCCTCTCTGAACTCCCCTTTCCACCTAGGGAACACTGGGCAGTGCTGGGGAGCAGGGGAAAGCAGCAGGACTGGGATTCAGGCAGTACCAGTCTCGGCCACAAGATGGCAGAAACTTCACTCATAAAACCTCTTGGAAGCCTTAGGAAACTAGCATGAGACAGACTTTTTTTTTTTCCTTGAACCCCACCCAGCCTAGGAGAGTGGCTCTTCCTTAAGGCCCTACTAGTCAGCCCTTGGCACTAAAATGGATTCTGAGAAGGAAGACCGATGAGGTTGGCTCAGACCTGCCAGGCATAAGGTTCCTGTGCTGGACAGACCCCTGTTCCTGACTCGCAGGCAGGCAGCCCCAGCCTGGTTCACCAGGTGCCTCTTCCTTGGCCACAGGCCTCTGCCAGGACCTGTTCTTCAGGAAGAGAGTGCCTTGTGGCTAGATCACTCCCTTCCCATCTTCTGTCTTGCTGACTTTAAAATGGTGTCTCAGAATTTCAAGAGTTCAAGGGTTTTGTGTTTTTGTTCTCTCTCTCTCTCTCTCTCTCTCTCTCTCTCTCTCT
>NW_022196915.1:50793506-50814301 GCF_008632895.1 Mastomys coucha
CTCTACCTCCACTCCCTCCACCTTCTCTCTCTCCCTCCCCTTCTCTCTCTCTCTCCTCTCTCTCTCCCTCTCTTGTCATCTCTCTCTACCTTCACTCCCTCCCCTTCTCTCTCCTCTCTCTTTCCCTCCCCTCCTCTCTCTCTCCTCTCTCTCTCTCCCTCTCTTGTCACCTCTCTCTACCTCTACTCCCTTCCCTCCCTTCCCCCCTCTCCTCCCTTTCCGGTATTGTTTTTTTATGTACGCATATGATATAAGGGGAAGAATATTAAGAACCCAGTGGGGTGACTCCTGGCTCAGGAGATACCTAGGTCCTCTAAAGGAAGGGATCAGCCCTCCTTATGTTACAAGCCTTCTCTTTCCCTACTCTGATGTGACCCAGGGAGCCTCGCAGGCCTTCGTTCTTTTGCAGATTCCACTGAAAAAAAGCTTTTCTCTGTTGAATGGGAACTGCGCCAGGCTCAGTTCTCTCCTGCGAATGCATTAGCAGGCACAGGAAGTGTGCACCCTGCCAAATCTTCCCCATACCCCTCAGTCTCCTAAAGGAGCCCCTGCTGACCCACCATATATGCCCCTTTTTTGTATTTGAAGACATCCTATGAGCAGGCAACTGTGAGATGGAGAGGGGCCTTCCTCCAGAGCCCAGTGACCTCAGGCCCAAACAGATGGCCTCAGCCCAGCCACACCTGTGAACACCACAGATGTAAGGAAGTGTCCAGCAGGGGCACAGTGGGACCATCTGACCTTCAAGGCATGCCTGGGGAAACCCATTCTTTTAGTAAAATTAACAAATAAATACGGCCACTCTGCTTACTGCAAATGCTCTAATACGTTCATCATTAGTCACCGACATTCCCCAAGTGCCCAGTATACCTGGTGCACTGCATGGAAACCACATGCTCCTCCGTCTCTTGGAAAGCAGGCCAGAGACCCCTCAGCTCAGGCCAGGTGGAGCAGCAGCCGGGCCAGCTAGAAAAATGTCTAGCCCCAGAGCCAACTCAGACCTCAGATGTGCAGGCGCATCCAATCACTGACAAGCATTTTCAAAACAGATGACCCTAATCCTGATCACAGTCTGAGAGCCTTATGAAGAGAAGCACACACATTGGCTCTAAGGCAACTCACCATAAAAGGGGGTGGGGGAGGCACCTATAATTCAAACTCCCTCACCCTCCTGTTATTGAAAGTAACATTAAGTTTGATCCAAACTCCATCTCTACCCACCAATAGAATTTAGGTTTAAGTGTTAGATTTTTATTTATGTCATTATTTGTAAAATGTATTTGTGTATTTAATCAATGTTCACTTAAACATTTTAATAGCATGTAATCAGCTTTCTAGAACAGAAGTTAAACTTGGGACCCATAGGATCCACAGGAAACCAGGGTCTGACTGTCTGACTTCTAGGAGGCTGACTTCTCAGTGCCTTAGGGTTAAAGTTCCAGCAGGACAGGAGAGAGGTAGAGGTCGATTCTTCTGTCTGCCCTCTAGTGATGCAGCGAGCTTGTACCAGGGACACTACCTGATTGCTTCCTACCTTCTGCTTCTGAACCTAGAGACTGCTTCATTTTCTTTCAGATCCAGTTCTAGTGTATCCTGTGCTATGGTGTGTTTTACACACACACACAGAAAGAGAGACAGAGACACAGAAATACACAGGCACACCCACAGAGACATATACATACACAGACAACACAGATACAGAAACACACAGGCACACACATACACACATACACACAGAGGCACACACACACACTCACACAGAGGCATACACACACACACACACACACACACACACACACACACAGGCATGAACATCTATAGGCTTAAGCTTAGTCAGTGCCCCAGTCAATGGTATTAGTCTCCAGGCAGCTTCCAGGTGACCAGAATGTCACACATCAAAATGTGTGAGGAGCAGGATGGGGAGATGGAGCAGTGGATAAAGCTCTTGTCACATAAGCATGAGGACCACAGTGCCATCTATAATGCTAGCACTAGGGAGGAAGAGACAGGGGGTCCTGGAGTAAAATGGCTGACCAGAGTAGCTGAGTGCCAAGTTCTAGGTTCTACTGGGAGACTCTATTTCGATGAACAGTGACTGAAATAGGTTCAATGGAGAGTGATTGAAGAAGCTATTCCATGTCGACTTCAGCCTCCATGCACACATACACAAGACACTACAGATGTGGGAACTCATGCATATGCCACACACAAAGGAGACAAAAAAGTCTGGAGGTTCTGAAGCAATTGTAATGTCTTTTCATAACAACAACAACAACAACAAAACCCAACTACTAGAAACAAGAAAAATGGCCATTTTCCGTTCTGAGGTGATCAGAGGGGTCTGCATATCTGTGGTACCATGTGGTACAGAGCAGGAAGGCCAACCAACTAAAGAGTAGGCTTGCCCACCAGTGTGACCCAGGCATAGGACGGACGACTGCTTGGGAAGAACAGGGAGAACAACAGAAGGACGGTGCTGTACCCATGAGTCAAGCAATTGCCATGGCACATACAAGAAGGACAGATCCCCAAGATCACGGTTCATGACAGGAGACAGCTGATACCCTCACAAGGCTGAATCAGAGTGCACCGGCCTATCTCTGCCTTGAGGCCCTCAGTAGGGAAAGCAGAAAAGGAGGTGACGTGTTTACCTCTAATTCTGTCTTAAATCTAAGACCCACCTAGGAAAACGATAGCTCCCCATCAGAGAACTTGGCTTCTGAGAAGAGAGAACATGCTGCATTCTGGGGTGGTGGTGCCCTTCCTGGTATTTTCAGTCCTACCACACAGTTAAATGGCTTCCATCACTATTCCTCTGACCTCTGCACCCATGATGTGATTCCCAGGGTTTTCTGATCCCCTGGCTTGCAAAGCAAAGTGGAAGGTACTACAGGCTGAGCTCTGTCCCTGCAGAGGGGAGGGTGGGAGGACCACAGCTGTTGGCTTGGCCAGTGAGGATCTGAAGCACTGATGGACTCTGGCCACAGCTCAGTCAAAACCTACATCTGTGTCCCAGCCAGATCTACTGAATTGGAACCTGCATTTAAAAGAGATCACCAGCGGGGCTGGGCAGATGGCTCAGTTGAGAAAGTGCCTGTCACACAAGCATGTGGGCCTAAGTGTGACCCCTGAACCCACATGAAAAAGTCCAGTGTCGTGCCTGTATTTTCAATGCAGGGACCGAGGAGGTGGAGACAGAAGGAGCCCAGGAGCTCATTGGCCAGCCAGCCAAGTCTACTTGGTGAGCTCCAGGCCAGTGGGAGACTCTCAAAACCCAAAGTGACAGTACTCAAGCTTCTCCTGTGGTTCCCACATTTACACCAGCACACACATGCACATAGATACATAGAGAAACAACCCAATGGGGCCCACGTGTCAGTGGCAATCTGAGAAAAGTAACCTTTTATTAGCTAAAGTTGAGGCAAAGCAGGGGTGGTAGAGATCTGAGAGCTTGCTGGGGACCGTTCATAATTCTTCCCAAGATGGCTCCCACAGCATCCTCTAAGGCCCCACCCCATTCCTGGGGTGGCCTGTGCATCAGGGAAGAGTCCCATGACCACAGATACCTTGAGGCAGAGCAAAAAATCCCAAATTGTTATGGTACAAAGAACATCCTTTGGGGGTGTGGAGGTGGGAGAGGGTCATCTGGATTGAAGGATGTGTCATATAAGTAGGACTGGACTTGGGCATTCACAGAACTGCCCTGATGGTATGAAGGGCTTCCCTGGATAAGGAGAATGTTACGATCAGAGGCAAGGAAGAGGAGAGAATCATGTGTTTGTAGTGTTCTGGAAGGTCTGGAGAGAGAGAGGAAGGCAAGCCCTGGGCTGTCAGGGATGAACAGGAAAGGGGTTAGACCCTCCAGGCCTAAGAGGGTAGAAGTAGGAGGAGGTGGCAGCAAAGGTAGGCTATCTGACAGTTTACTTCCACATGTCCATCTGAGTGTCCAGCTCTGTCCTCAGTTTGCCTACCTCTCTACAGCACAGTGGCCATGGGGACAAAGGGACCACCTGACATAGTTAAAGGTGGCAGGTACCTCTGAGGCTCCCCTGCTTGTCTGCAGCAAGGTCTATAAGTTACTGAACTAAAGCGGGGGCCCAGAGGAAGGGGGTGGCCCTTGTATGTTTTTCAGGGCTATATCTCCTCACATTTTCTAAATGCCAAATCTTCCTAGGGGATCAAAAGGGTCCAAGCCCCTTCTCTACTGACCAAGCACTGACTAGGGACCTCCTCCTGGGTGCCAGAGGACAAGGCTCATAGTCACATGGCTGATGTTACAAGCTCAAACTCCTCCATTAACCACAGGATCAAGGATGAAGGACCCCTCTGGATTTGATCTTGCCATTGACATCTGCTGGTTGTCACAAAAAATTCAAATGACCTTGTCCTTGACTGAAGTTTCCTTTTGTGGCTTTCAGTTGCATGAGAAACATCTCTCTCTCTCTCTCTCTCTCTCTCTCTCTCTCTCTCTCTCTCTCCCTCCCTCTCTCCCTCTCTCTCTCTCAGTCCTTCCCCTTCTCCTTCTCTCCCTCCCTCACCTCCCTACCCCACCTCCTTCTTTATGTATCTTTAGAGGTTATGATCTGCTTTTCCATATCTGCAGTCAATTAAGAACAACCTCTGTTTTTGCGTGTTCCTAGCATTCATTACACAAAAGAAACCACTTCTCATTTTCTCAGAAGAGCCAAGGACACTGGTTTTCACCTTGGGGATGAAATGCAGATTTCATTAAAAGGAAAGATCCTTCATCCCAAGAGACTGAATAGAAAAGGACTCAAAGCAACATGGCAGCTGCTGGAGCTCAGAGCATCAAGTTCCACAAAGCCTGGAGCTTTTCTGGGTGCTGCATCCCACACTAGAATCTCAGCAGCTCCAAGACTGGTCCCAATTTGTACAGTACAGAGTGGCCAACTCTGCTGGTTGTTCCCAGGCCTTAGGGGCTTCCTTGGGATTCAGAACGTTCTGCAGTAAAGTGAGAAGGGCCTCAGGTCACAGAAGAGTTAGACTCTGTGTCCAGTTGTTACACAAGCATTGGTTGGTTGCTGCTACCTGCCTGAGTCTTTGTTTTCCCCAAGTGTGAAATGAGACAGCAAAACCTGGAGAAACTCTCTCCAACCTCTTTTCTTCGACTCGTGTTTTCCAGAGCCTCTAGAGCTGTAGTTCAGCAATTAGTATTGCTATGTTTGCATCTTGAATATCTTCCAAAAGATCTTATGTTGAAGACCTGGTCCCCAGCTCAGGGGACTATAAACCTGGTGGAGCCTTTAGAAGATGGAACCTATTGTGAAGAACTCAGGTCATTGTCAGAGTATCCTGGAAAGGGCAGTTATGACTCCAACTTCTCCCTTTATATTTTTGCTTTCTGGATACCGTGTGCAAAAGGCCCAAAGCAACAGACCCACCAAACACCACTGACAACTCCAAAACTGTTTACCAGAATAGAATAAACCTGCAGTGTTTTAACTTGACTCTCTGGTATTGTGTCATAGCAATGGGAAGCTGGTTACTCTTAGAGTTGTATAAGCATCTTTTGTCCATTCTTGCTTGTTTATGCCTCCCATACTAGAAAATATCTGTTGACTTATCTTAAGGGTCATTCTATTTCTTTTGCCAACTCAGCCTCTCCCTCTAGAGAAGTTTTTCATTTAAGGCTGAATCTTTGATCATTCACCTGGTTCTGCTTTCCTCCAAAATGCCAATTTGCTCTTCTGTTTTTTATTTTTTTCTCTTCACTTTTGAGACAGGGTCTCAATGTATCACCCTGGCTCTCACAGAATTCACTATGTAGACCAGGTTGGCCTTGAACTTACAGAGCTCTGCCTGCCTCTGCCTCTTCAGTGTTATGATTAAAGGGGTGCACCACCATGCCCAGTTGCTTTATCCTTTGTCTCCTTACTGGAATTCCTTTTCATGAGCTACTGTTTCCATATTCTTTAACTTCAGAGTTGGATTCTGCTGGTTTGCTGCAGCATGCTTACAATAGCCAGATTAAAGTCATAGATAGTAAGTTCTACTTTGGGTTTTGTTTTTTGGTCTCATAAATGTCTTCTGAGAAGTGGACATTTGGATCCAAGCATTGGGCTCTGAATGTGAACACTAGGTCCCCAGCAGGGGGATCTTTTGGGATGGTTGTGAATCCTTTAGACAGTGGAACTTGACAGGAGGAAGTGAGTCACTGAGGGCGGGTCTTGAGTTTAGCCCACCCAGGCCCACTTCCTGTTCACTGTTTTTATACCTGATTTTGGATGTAATGTGATCAGCTGCCTCCAGCTCCTATTGCCACAACTTCCTTCCAAATCAGGGTGGACCCTGGATACTATCCTCTGCAACTCTAGCTAGAATAAACCCTTCCTTCTTTAACTTGCATTGACAGTTATTTAACAGGTATTTGGTCACATGACCACGACAAGAAAAGCAACTAACAAACATACCATCCAAGAACTCCAAAATCAGGTCACTGATTCACGCCTAGTGAATTCTCACTATTTACTTCAATGACACTATTCAGCTGGGACTCCCAGCTGGTCTCTGCTTATACTCTTAGAAGCCATGAGCCTGTACCTCTGTGAACTTTTTCTGTGAGTTGGAGCAAAAGTGCTGTCCGTGTTAGGGTAGTTTCTAACTCTACCATCTCTCCTGCTCTTTCCTTGACTTGGGGTCATGAGTCATAGGGTCAAGGGGAAAGTGCCCTCCACTGATAGCAAGCATCGCATCAGGAGAGGAAGGCGATTGGGTTCCGTCGACATGCACATGCGCATGGAAGTGATGCAAGGCAGACACTCAAAAGGAGGACACGAAAGTGCAAGTTTAGAGTCTCTTCCTCAAGGGAAATGGAGCTGGGAGTCAGGTGTTGGGTATCTTGGAGGACTAGTAAATGATTTTTAGGAGAAATGATGCAGCCCAAAGAACACACAATGGCCTGGGACAACGTTCCTCTCCTGAGGGAGGCAGGTTAGAGCATGGCGACGGACAGAATTGTACCTTGAACAAAGTTAACTTCTGACTGAGATAAAGTCTTTGGGTGACCTCCCAGAGACTCCCTCAGAAGAACAGATCAAAGTCTGTCTGGGCTGGGGACTTTGAGTCTCTTTGCCAGTGGCTAATCTTTCCTGTTCTTTGATGAGATTCCTAGGAACGGGGGCTTAAGAGAATGACATTTCTTTTGCAAGAACTTTCCTCCCTCTGGTGAGGGAGCTTCAGAGACAGCCCCTCCCTGGGTGCCTGGGGTGGGGACAAAAGAAGGTTAGAGAGTCCTTGCTTCTGAGGCAGCATCCACACCTTCCAATGTCTTCAATTCAGAAGCACACAGCATGCCAAAGCACTGTACTTCTGGGTGCTGTTTCCTGAACTCAAAACAGCGCCTCATCAGGCGTCTGTGCCTTCGGGTTGCTTGCCCATTTCTGTTCTCTCTAGTTTGGGGAGTTAATTTAGAAAACGTTGCCACGAGTATTTGAGAGCACAAATCCTGTCTCTCTTGGGTAGAGATGTAGGTGTAGGTCTGCTGAGTCACATGTATTCAACTGGTTAAAAAGTTTCACAGTGGTTTTCCCAATTGCTGGTACCAGTTTGGACATCTCACCTAAGATGTCTGAGAGGCTGCTGGCTCTCTCCATCCTTGCCCTGGGAATTGTCAGGATTTGTAACTTTTTCATCCTAACTGGAAGACATGGAACACCAAGTTAGCTTTAGTTTTCATTGTCTTAATGACAATGTTGGACACATTTTAATCTTTACTGTTTGCTCTCTGTATACCTTCTTAGGTTAGATCTATATTCAGATATTTGTGTGTGGGTTCATGCATGTGTACAGGTGCATAGGTGCCTGTGTACACACATGCATCTAGAGGTCAGAGGATAGTCTTGGGTGTCATTATTCAGGCTCTCTCCACTTCTTTTTCCTTCAATTTAAGAGACAGGGTTTTCTTAATGGTCTGGCACTTACCAAGCAGGCTAGGCTGGCTAGCCAGGGAGACCTAGGCATCTACCTGCCTGCTTCCCCATTGCTGATATTATATGTCTAGCTCTTTTTAATGTGGGTTCTGGGGATCGAACTCAGGCACTGTTTTGAGGTATCTCTCCAGGTCCCCACCCCCTGTTTCTTTTTCTCAAAACAGGTTTTCTCTGTGTAGCACTGGTTGTCTTGGACTAGGCCTTGAACTCAGAAATCCACTTGCCTCTGCTGGGGTTAAAGACAGAGACAGAGACAAAGACAGACAGACAGACAGAGAGAGAAAGAGAGAGAGAGAGAGAGAGAGAGAGAGAGAGAGAGAGAGAGAGAGAGAGAGAGATGGGGCGAGTGTTTTGGTTTAATCAAGAAACACACCCAATGCTTAGACTGTCCTGCATTCCAAAGGAACACAGCCTCTATGAGGAGACTTGTGCAGCGATTTCAAGCGGGCAGTTAGTTCTGTGTAGCAGATACAGAACACGATGAAGGCCACCATACCTAGCTTTTGTCCACTTCTTAACTACTGGTTGGTTTTCACTGTCGACCTTTTGATAACTCCAGGTATATTCTAAAGTTGTATTTTGATAGCCATGCATAACATCTGCCCCTGAGACTCTAGTGTGGCACTGTGCTCCCTGCTTCTGTGCCTACAACACAATGATTCTATTGTGACTAATATCGTTATCTATATATGCATCTATCTGAACACAGAGAGAGAGAGAGACAGAGAGAGAGAGACAGAGACAGACAGAGAGACAGAGACAGAGAGAGACAGAGACAGAGACAGAGACAAAGACAGACAGACAGACAGAGAGAGAGAGAGAGAGAGGGAGGGAGGGAGGGAGGGAGGGAGAGAGAGAGAGAGAGAGAGAGGTGGGGCGAGTGCTTTGGTTTAATCAAGAAAATTTTTTCTGTGTCCCTTTTCAGATATTACTCACAGTGCTGGGGAACTGAACTTGACTAGTTTATAGCCCCAGAAACTTAAAAACTTGTTTTTTTTTTTTTTTAATAGATGTGGCTTAGAGATTAAATTAATTATTAGATTAAATTACACAAGGATTTTTTTGAGCAGAAAATCAATCATATGTTCCCAAAAGCTATCAAAATGTGGCATTATAAGTTTGTAGAGGTTGCTCGTTGTTATCAGTAAGTCTCACCTTCATTAAGAAACACACCCAATGCTTAGACTGTCCTGCATTCCAAAGGAACACAGCCTCCATGAGGAGACTTGTGCAGCGATTTCAAGCGGGCAGTTAGTTCTGTGTAGCATATACAGAACACGATGAAGGCCAAGTCTAGAGGAAATCACCCAGAGGTGGTGATAAATGCTTTAGTTAATAGTGATACAACTCCCTATCTGCAGGACTGCTGGCAGAATCTTCTGGAACACACAAAATCAGCATTTAATAGTCATGTGTGAAAAGCAGTTGTGATTTCTTAAAATTCTCTTATCCCAAGCTAAAATAAAAATGAAACTGGCCACTTAATTGGTTTTTTTTATTCACTGATTAAGACAATAAAAATTGTGCTTGTTTCAGTATTAAGGAATTAAAATCCCCCTTGAGACTTCCTCTGCCCTGGGCAAGGGTCCATCTGCCCATCGCAACAGGCTGGCCAGCTTGCACGCAGCGATTCCCCCATGAGCTGTGATCTGAATAACTTCACACTGTACTGGCCAGGTCGCAGAATGAAATGCTGGGCCTTTAAATCATTACCCAAGGAAACTAAAAATAGGACTGTCAATTAATACGTGAGCGATAAGAGAAAATGCATTGAAGATGTATAGCTGCTCTGACTGAGCCTCCAGCCTTGCATGGCTGAGAATATAGATGACCAGAAAAGCAGGAGAAAGGCAGCTTGGTCTGCCTGTTGGAGAGCCGAGGAAGCCAGTGGTGTGGGAGCATGGTGCCCCTGAGTGTGTGTGTCCCTCTTGTGCATGTGCAGAGTGTGGCTGTTTGACTGCAGGACTGGATGTGAGGCTGTGCCTGATCCACACATGACTGCTTTGTTTTAGACAATAGCACCCCTCCCCCGCTGCCCACTCCATACAGGCATCACTAGAAAATTTCAAAAGCGCGCGCGCGCGCGTGTGTGTGTGTGTGTGTGTGTGTGTGTGTGTGTGTGTGTGTGTGTGTAGGTCAGACTTACAGGCCTCCATGGAAGCTACTTAGGCTTCCTAGTACTGAAGCCCAGGGCTTTACTTGACTTGTGCTCTTGTGTGTGTACTCGTGTGCCATTCTGTGGAGACCTGGGGTTGATGTTAGCCATCTTTCTCTGTCGTTTCCCACCTCATTTTTTGAGACAGGGTTTCTCACTAACCCCAGAGGTCACCTAGAGAGCCCTCCCTCTCTACCTTCCCTTGCTGTTTATGTGGCTCTGGAAATTGAACTGGGGTCCTCTCTTTACTGACGGAGTCCTCTGACTAGCCCCTAGACTTTTTTTTTAAAATTTTAATCACAATTCTAATGTTTTTGAGAGAAGGAAAGAGGAAGGAGGAAGGGAGGAGTGGAGGGAGGAAGGAGAGAAAGCATGTCCTGGGGGTGAAGACTCAAAATAGGCAGTGAGTCCTATTTGCCAAAACACAATTGTTATTTTCTTCAGCACTCAGAACTGGAAATCCCTTCAGAGAAGAGAGCTAGAACAGAAGCTAATTACATCATTTGCATTTGCATATAATTGGTATGCCTTCCGGCTAAGACAATAAAATCCGACTTCTTGCTAAGGCATGATGTATTTCAGTGGCACCGAGGAATTAGGTGCCACTGTAGGTGTTAAACATTCTCCGCCCCGCACCCTCAGCAGCCCTCAAATGGACAGAGGTTGCTTTTGAACTGGCCTGAGCTTGATCAAATCACCTAACCTTGGGTGTCTGACCTTGAGGCCTGGCTTTCTCCCCTGTAAGGGGTTGGGGGTGGCGGGGATGAGAAGCCCTCTTTTCAGGGCTGTCCCTAGAAAGAAGTGAAATCACGTGGATTCAATTGCAGTACCAATTTTCAGGCTACCCTGTGATGCTATGGCCTTTCTGAGCCCATGGAAAGCCATACCAGGGGAATCATGAGGAGTGGATTATGCCCAGAGCAGGTGGAAGTTAAGAGCCTGGCTAGCTTAAGCTTCATCTCACCCAGTTGAGTGGCCTGATTCTCATGTGTCATCCGGATCAGTGGTGCTCTGAGGACACAGCCAATAGGCTGGAAGTCCTACGCTAGCTTTGGAGACACCTGACCAAGAGCTCTATCCCATCCATATGCACACTGGATGCCTCAGAACATTCAGCTTGAGGGAGAATCCAGACAAGGCCTGGAATGAGTATCTCCATCCATGCCCTACTAAAACCCGAACATCCTGGGCTTCCTAGAGTCAAGGCTTATGATGAGCAAGCTGGAGCAGGGGCTGGGGAGAGTAAATGCTGCTCTGCGTCAGCCTGCCTCTGCACCGTGCACTGCCCTGGTTGCTTTGTGATCCCTTGTGAGCCTTACCACAGTCCCACAGACACCTCCAAGCTCCAGCCACTACCTGCCTTTCTGTCTGTCACCCTTAGGCTGGTCTTGCTCATTCATGTTACTACTGTAAAACAGGTCCCCCAACACCAGCCATGGGCACAGGGGACCAAGGAAGCCTAACTGTGAAGACCCAGGGTTCCCCATTCTCTGCTCTGTAAAGTATGGAACTCCTGTTTGGTTTTTTGTTGTTGGTGGTGGTGGTGGGTTTTTTTTTTGTTTGTTTTGTTTTTTGTTTGTTTGTTTGTTTTTTTGTCCTCTGTTCAAGGGCACACATACAACTCATAAACTCACCCAGCCCCGAGAGAAGTCCCAGCAGTTTCTCCAGTCCATGGACCTCATGGTGTACTAGCGTGGCAGAGAATGTCATTTATGCTTGAGGGTGTTCTGAAGTATCAGGTCAGAGACAGAGAAGTGTCTTGAGCCATGCTGCCCCAACCCTCAGAAAACTGAAAGCTGCTTCTCTGGGAACCCCATAACATTTTTCCTGAAACCTCTTCTACTTTCACGACCTTGGCCAAGTCCCTTCACCTTTCCACACTTGGCTTGGCCCACTTCTAAAATGACAATATTCTCCTTAGAGGTGTTACATAAGCTCACAAAATACCATGTGTGGGCGTTATTTTTATTTTCTGGATGGATAACAGAAACTTAGAGGAGGGGTTCAGTTGCTTGCCCAAGGTCACACAGCTAACAAGCAGCCATGACTAAAGGAGACCATACTGGGTCATCAGTATTAGACTTTCTGCCAGAGCCTCTGGATGGAAACACTATCTTGCCTGTCCTACTGGACATGGGATGATTCCTTTTCTAGCTCCAGCCTGGCTTACAGGTACCAGGCTGTCACTCCACAGAGAGTTATGTGGCAGGAGAGTCTGACCTTGTGTTGGGAAAGCAGGAGACAGTGCAGGTTCCTGCTGTGTCACTCCAGGTGCCTGATCAACTCCCCACCATCCTTTGTACTTTGTGGTCCACAGTATGTGTGCATGCATATGTGCCCACACTCTGATTCTTTCCACTCGCTCCTATGATCCCCAGCGCTCTGGAGGATGCAGTTTACTCCTTAACTATCCAGATTCCAACTAAGAACCAAGGAGGAAAGAAGGAAAATGGCTGGGTAAGGAGCACGGAGCTTTATTCTGCCCCCCATCTCTCTGTTTCCCTCTTTGAGAACCTGGCACTGGGAACATAGCTCTTGCCTGCCAGGGACAGAGCAGCAGAGACTTGGCCATGGTCTCAGCCAGATGTCACTCTCATCTGGCAGCCTTGGCTAGCTCGGTGTTTGGAATGAACAGCCCAAACACGGAGCAGGCGGGGCCCCTACGGGGCTGTGGGCAGAAAAGCTGAGCCCCAGCAATGCCCACAACTCTCTGTTTAAGGTACAGTCAGGCAGCAGGAAAGGGGACATTGGAAGGGCAGCCACTTTCCCTTCTGACCCCATGTCCCCCTAGGTCCCTAACTCAGCTGTGGTCCCCCTAGGTCCCTAACTCAGCTGTGGATGTGGCCATATCTTGTTATTTTACTAAGAGATCAGACTCCCACTCACCTCTCTAGGAGAGGAGCTCCCAGGAGTCTTGTGTGTCCTCTGTACACAGGACCCTACTCAGGATAACAGATGGAAGGAGCCAGGAGTGGCCCAGGCCCTGCACCTGGAGCCCTGGGGCCACTGTAGCTCAACCTTTGTAGCCTCACTGGGCCAAGGCCAAAGTCATACCTAGGGAGCTATGGAAATCCCATCCTGCGCTGCACCAAATGTACCAGCAAAAAGGCACGCAGTCTTGCTACCATTACAGGCAGTAAGTTGGGCCTGCCTGGAACAAGGACCCACTAGATTCAGCTTGTCAAATGCTGAAGGGTCTCAAGCTGAGGTGGGGGCCCCCAGAACCCTGTGGAGGTTCTAAGAGGATGCTGGCTTCACCTGCAGCCAGAGGCAAGGTGCCTCAAAATAGAGTGAGGGCTGATCTGTATGTCAGAGACCGCATCAGCATGTGCAGGGGGGCGGCACCGTGCGCTGCCTGCCAACGGGCCCATTTTGGTCACCATCTGCAGTAGAGAGTGGGACACCTGTCAGAAACAGCTGCTGACGGCAGATCGGAGTGTGTGTGTGGGTGCTTTGTGGTGGCCTGGAGCCGGGCATGCTGCCGGCCCACAGGAATGCCAACCGTGTGCCTGGTGTGGAGGGAGGCGGCGAGAGACTCCTGTTCCTCACCTCCACACAGGCAGGGTGCTCACTGACACTTTCTGCCTCCCTGGACATAGGTTCCACCTGTTGTCGCTCTCATGGGCAGAAGAGACAGCAGGGTTCCCTGTGGTGAAAGAGGAAATGCCAGAACAATCCTGGAGTAAGTCTAAGACTCCTGTGGTGAATACTCCTGGGCATCTCTGTAGTGGGGGAAATGGCACTGGGCATGTTCCTTGCTCTGTTGGAAAGAGGGTCCCTATGTGTGTGGCACTGAAGTAATAGGTGGGGCCCTTTCTTATATGGTCCACCCCGATGGGGTTTAATCTGTTAAAGCATCCAGACTTTTCTTTTTAGATAAATGAAGTTCAGTTCATCAACATAAAATAAAAAAACTTTAATCCTGTAACAACTTTAGTGAGAAATCTTCCAAGTGAGTTATGTACACTGCCATCTGTCATGCTTTCACTGGCCACCAAATCTTTATGTGTTCCTCATGTTAAATACCCGTGGCTCACGGGCCTTGCTTACTCTGCTTCCGCTAACTGAAAGCCATCCTTGGTCGTAGGTGTGGCTTTTGTACCTCTTCCCTAGATCGGAGGACTGGGCTCTCAAAGATACAGAAACTCAAGGGGTCACAGGGCTCAGAGACAGCCATTTGCTATTACCTATTTGTATCTGTGTGTCAGCACACCCAGAATTTGTTGGACCTCAGCGAGTGCCTGTGCTCGTGAGAACACATTGGGTTCCCTGACATAAGCCGGGCCTACCAGAATGTGGGACATAGGTGGTGGCCTCTAGTTTTCCAGGGCCCTCTGATAGCTGGCCTGCCTTTTGAAGGTAACAGCCCAGCTCGAAGTCCACATCCCAGGCAGGAACAGTTACAACCCCATTAGAGGTGCTACCAGCCTGGGTTCTCTTTGGATCTGGGTCACCTCAGCAGCCACAGGGTTCACAGGGCTTTTCTGCAAGAGCAGGGACCCCAGCATTCCTATGTCCAGCTGGTTTAGTACTGGCCTGTGGGGCTATATGAAGATGTGGTACTCTCCCTCTCACAGAGGGCTATAAGATTTGTCCCTGTGACTGGGTCTGTCACTTAGAGATGTCACAGTGAGGCATCTAGATTCTAAACTCCTTGCATCTGCTTTCTCTCTGTGTTGTGGCCACTCTTCCTTTGGAACTTGTCCTAGGTGCCAAGTTCCCAGAACCTTCCCTTAACTAGCCCAGAACATTCACATCTATGGCTTCTCATTGGTAGGGCTGGTGAGCAAGGATCTGCAGCTTCCTGTGTCTAAGGAGCCATGCAGGGACTAAGTATGGTGGCTTTGATGCAGAGACGAATTATTATCTGGTTGCCCCGATGCCATCTTCCTTCTGGGTACTTGCCCTCACTCTGCTAACCAGGAGGTGCTTAGGCTGTGGGGTCTGTGGGCATAGAGTTGAGTAGATACGATATTCTCTTCAGTCCTCAGAAACAAACTCTTCTAAATAGCAGGAGAAACCAGGCTTGTGACCAATGCCAGGGCCACAGGCAGGAAAAACAAATTTGTGGCTTAAGCATTGAGTTTGGAAAATTCCTCATAGCTTCTATATTGCAAAAAGAACTCATTATTGATATCATCTAAACACACCCTCCTGGGATTTTGATGATCACTTGCAGCTAAGGGCATTTCATGCAAAGGGCATTTCCCTGGCATGCCCTTGCCTGTGCCCATGTTTGGATGGGGTTTCTGTTGTTGATATACTCTCACGGCTTCTCTGTGCCTCTCTCCCAAGCTAGCCACCATATTTGGAAATGAACACAGGCTTCCAGTTGCTTCCACTGAGCAACCTGGGGCTATGGGATGGCACACAGTGAGTATCATATGGTTGCTCATTTGGTATGATAGTGTGCAAAATGTGGCTTCAGAGCTTCCCACCTCAGGGAAGACATGGCAAGAGGATGCTCTGTGAGTGGGGAGGACTTTCTACCTTGAAAGAGCTACTAGTTGTAAGAGACCTACCAGCATTGCAGCTGGCTGTGGTGAGAGGGGCCTGTCAGGGCTCTCCACCATGTCCTGAGAACTCAGCAGGGACAAATGTAGTCTATAAGGCAGCAGTTCTCAATATGTGGGTTACAACCCCCTTGGGTTTGCATATCAGATATCTACATTATTATTCATAAGAGTAGCAAAACTGCTGTTATAAAGTAGCAATGAAATAATTCTATGCTTGGGCATTTATATTATAGGGTCACAGCATTAGGAAGGTTGAGAACCATGCCGTACGGGCTTCTTCCCAGTTTAGGGGCAACTCCAAATCAGCCAAATGCTGGGGAATGGGAAGGAATGAAGCCCAGTACAGCCAAAGTAATGGGAACTGGGAAGGGAGCGGACAGTAGGCATCATCTACAGCCAAGCTTGAGATGACCTCCAAACGGGAGAGCCAGCGAATCTGAGGAAGTGCCTCCCATACCCAAGGTCTGCCTTCTTCTTTACTTTACATAACACTGACTTTTTGAAGCATTTAAGTGTGGGATCTAATACATTAAGTACGTTTACGGTGTTGTGCAGACACCACCATTGCTCATTTCTAGAACTTTCCCACCATCCCAAACAGAAACTACTCATTAAGCAATGGCTTCATAACTCCTGGAACCTCAGTTCCATTTGTCATCTCAGTGAGTCTGTCTAGTCCAGCTGCCTGGTAGCTGGATTGTGCACTCTTGTCCATTTGTGTCTGGCTTACTTCATTTTGTACCATGCCTATGTGGGTCACTCAGATTACAGCTTGTATTTAAATTTCACTTCTTTTCAGGATAAATATTATTCTATTGTACGTATAGGTCCCAGTTAATTTTGTCCATATGTCCATAATTAATAAACAACTGTGTTGTTGCTTTTAACTATTGTGAATGACAATGCATGGGCCATTATTTACCTGTGTGCCTGTCACCGTGTACCTGTCACCTATGTCCTGTGAATCTTAGTGTGCCAATGTTTGAGTTCCCACTTTCAATCCCTTTGAGTAGATACTTAAGAGTAGCGTTGCTATGTGCCCTGTGACTTTTCCTGTGTAGCCTTACTTAAGAAATGTCTATTCAGTACACATAGAGAGGCCAATGACAGAACGAAGGAAGGATTCCATCCAGGTCCATCTTGGTGAACCAATGTGTTTATCAATCACTGAAGAGAATCTCATGGGCAGCTTACAGATAGCTACACTATGGAAGAGTCTCCACTCACTCAATTGTTTTCCTTCTCATGATGGTTCATTTGTCAAGTTGGCAGAGTCTAGAACACCTAGGAGAAGGACCTCTGAGAATGTTTCTGAGGGATTATCTTAATTATGTTAATTGGTTTGGAAGGACCTGCCCACTGTGGGCTGTATCATTCCCTAGGCTCTAGGCTTTGGGCCTTGGACTAGATTCAAAAGGAGAAAGCTAGCTCAATGCTGACAAGCCTTAATTCTTTTTGCTCTTTTGTTCTTGACCATGCATATGATGGGGCCAGCTGTTTCAAGTTCCTGCTGCCTGGATTTCCCCCCAGTGATGGGCTATACCTTAGAATTGTGAGCCAAATAAATCCTCTCTATCTTAAGTTGCTTTGATCAGGGTATTTTTATTATAGCAACAGAAAGAAAAACAGAATAATCATATACGTGGGGAATTGAGATACCTAATGAGATATCATGAAGGTTTCCCAGTCTCCCCAGTTTCTTGAGGAGGGAAGGTGAATAGGCCCAACAACCCAAGGAACCTCATGCTGGTGATCACAGATGATCTGATTCAAGGTGGCAACCATTATGAAACATGAGATGCAGGAACGTTTTACTATTTGAGGAACCACTCTAGAGGGGAGTGCCATCACAGGGCACAGGTGTCAATATATGCACCTCCTCCCAACATTTCTCATTCTCTATCTTCTATATTTTAAAATAACATTGATCCTTGAGGTTATAAGTATCTCACTGTCATTTTAATTTGACTTTTTCATTTTCTTAATAAGCATCCTTTTATGAGCTTATTAGGTAATTTATTTCTTCATTGGTGAAATGTCTGTAACATTTTTTTTCTTTTTTCTCACTGATGAGACCTGAACCCAGGTACCCAGATAAATAAGGTAGGGGCTCTGTTGCTGACCCACATTCCAGCTGCTGTCCATTTTTGAAATGTGTTATATGTACTTTTCTTATAAAGGGGAAGTGTTTTTTTCTACAACCTGGGAATTAACTCCTTATCAGATGCATGATTTGAAAAACCATTTTACCAGTTTGGTGGGCTATATTTTCACTCTCCTGACAACTCGTAGATGCACATACGTTTTTAATTTGATGATGTCCAATTTATTTCTTTGCCTCGAATTGTCTGTGCTTTGGTTACTGCAGCCCAGAAACCAAAGTATAATTCCCTTAAATCTTCTGAAAATCCAATTAAGGTTTTCCTGTGTGTCTTTCCCAAAAGGTTCACTGTTGAAGCTTGTGGTCTAGGGTTTGTGGTTTATTTTGAGCTTGCTGTTGCACAGTGTAAGGAAAGGACTCAACACTCTTTTGCACAAACCTCCCATCAGAGATCTGGGTGTCCCACTGTCCCAGCACCATCTGTTGAAAATACCGACTTTTCCCCATGACTACCTGCTATGATTTGAATGTGAACTGTCCCTTACGGGTCTGTGTGTTTGAACCTTCAGCCCCAAGCCGGTGGTACTGTTTTTGGAGGCTGAGGAAGTTTTGGGATGCGGTGAGCCTTGGCTGGATGAGGCAGGCCACCCACCGAGGACGTGCTTTTAAGGTGATGGCTCAGCCCTGCTTCCAGGCCTGTTACCTGCTTTGTGATCTCCCATGAGCTGATGTCTCATACCCCCCACTATTACTAATAAACTCACCTCAGCCGATGTGGTGCTCTGTATCCTCTGAAATTAGGAGCCAAATTACCAGTCCCCCCTCCCCCTCAGGCATTTTGCCACCAGAACATAATAACACTCTTGTGGAAATCAATTGATCATTCATGTGAGTCCTGCCCTGCTAAACATGCCCCTTAGCCTTTTCCTCACACCACTGCTACCTCAACAATGTGACTCTCACAAGAAGGTAATCATAGGTCATACGGACATCTCTCAACTAGACTGCCATGGCCTGCAGGGTGTAGGCCCCTACAGCACGCAGAGTTCAGAGTCAGCCTGCATCCACAGATGTATTTCTTCTCACACATCTGTCCCCACTCCTCAGTTTTCCCTTTCATCAGCCACACCGTGAGGAACCTTGATATTCTTAGCTTTAGCCTCAATCACTCACCACACACACACACACACACACACACACACACACACGCGCGCGCATGCACGCACACCACCTACATACAAGAACATGCAAGCACCCAGCTGAATTGGCTCCAAGTCATGGAGATCTCAAGACCCTGCCTCTGATTTGATCCTCATTGTCTTCTTCCTTCCAGAGAGTATTCTCATTTCTCACCATGTCTCAGCCCCTCCTGGCCAGCCCAGCCTCTACACCTCCTACAGACTCAGATCCTGTATTGTGGCAATCTCAACTCACACACACACACACACACACACACACACACACACAGAGAGAGAGAGAGAGAGAGAGAGAGAGAGAGAGAGATCATTCTCTAGACCCCAAAGCGCTTCTGTTCCCAATTATCTTAATCCTCATGCCTTCTCCCATCAAGTCCCTTGTCAGGAGGATCCTCACTTTCCCACTCTGCCCTGTGTTTCAAGAGTAGCTCAGTTGTCACCTCCTTGGTGATGGCCCTGGATTGTCCTCAGGACCGGGCACCTGAAGCAGAGTTGTGTCCTTCCTACATGCTGTGCATCCCTGCCGTTTATTGCTCTGACAGCCGCACTTAGGACCAGTTCTGATACACAGCTTCGGAACCAGCCCAATCGCTCTGTCATGATGTCATGCCTCCTATGCGGTAGTGGGTGGTGACCCTACAAAACACTCAGCCCAGGAGATCTCGCATGCTTCTCATCTTGGTTGTGCCAGTTTCTTCCCTTGGATACAAGGCACTTGAGGACAGGGAGTGTCCTCTTTCCACCTTTGCAGCCCCAGCCGGAACCTGGCACACAGCAGGTGCCGATAAATATTTGCTAAATAAAGGAATGCATGACTTCAAACTCGGCTTTTAAAGTTCTGCAGCCCTTGGAAAATTCCACAGTTTAGGCAGCTGCTCCTGTCCTCTGTGCAAATAGGCACTTTATCAATCCAAGGCTGGCAGCAGATCTGCTGAGCCTAACTCAAGCCTCGGGCTTCTTCCCAGAGCAGTCCCTCCACTCAAACGGGGCTGCATCTGCCTCCCTTGATAGGTGCCTCTGCCAGGAGCCAGGACAAGCTTGATGCATGCCTCCCCTTCCCAATGCTATTTTCAAAGTGATTCAGAAGCAATGGTGATATTTTTTGCCCTTAAGAACAAGACAACTCCTCTGACATAATAAGGTTAAAAAAGAAACTGAAAAAAAAAAAGAAAGAAAGAAAGAAAAAGAAAGAAAAAACCTGCACCGCATTTCCTTTCAGCTGGGTGGAAAAAAACTCCACTCTCCAGTTCCAGCTGGCAGGCTGCTGGACTCTCGCTTCTGAGGAGAAGGGGAGCGGAAAGATCAGCCCTGTGCAGCTGAGGACTTATTTTTGGCTGTGCAGCTGGTGAGGAGTTGCTGGCAGCAGGCAGCATCTCCTCAGCACCGAGGCAGGGGCATGACACTGCATGGACGGAAGAACCTCTTTGGGGCTGGGTACCACACTCTCCTGTTGACAGTACTGACAAGTTGGAAGGATTCAGGGCAAAGGACTCCCAGTGGGGGTGACCTCTGGGTCCACAGGATTTGAGGTACCCTGAGGAGAAAGGGATGCTTCCTGAAACAGTGGCTCCAGGAACTCTCCCTTCCTGCCCCTGAGGACAGTCCTCTGGCGAAAGGGCAGTTGCACTAAAGCAACATGGGGGTAGGTGAGTGGAATGGCGCAAAGCCAGAGTCCAGGCCTCTCACTATGAAGGGAGCTGTCCTAGGTGCTAGACAAGGAGAGGGTGAGCAGACGTTTCACTTAAGTGTGGATTGCCTGTCCGCCAGGAGTGTAGGAAGAAGGATCATCTTTGGGTTGACTGAGAGGAATCCAGCCAGCTTCTTAGATTTGGTTTGTGTGTGTGCACGCGTGTGTGTGCGTGTATGCGTGTGTGTGTG
>NW_022196915.1:50814417-50880120 GCF_008632895.1 Mastomys coucha
GGGGGGGGGGAAGGCTATGAAATTATGGCCAGTAAAGACCACTCTTTTTTTTCCCTTGAAACCTGGTCTCCTGTATCTAGGGCTATCCTTAAACTTGCTTTGTAGCTGAGGATAACCTTGAACTTCTGATCTTCCAGCTCCACCTCCTAAGTGCTGGGATTACAGGTATGTACCACCACATCTGCCATCATACCTGGTTTATATGTGCCGAGGATTGAGCCCAGGGTTCCATGCATGCCAGGCATTCCACCAACTGACCTTCATTCTTAGTCTGAGACTTAAATTTTTTAACAGCCTCCAACATGTATATTTCTATATAGGACTTAAAAGATCCATTCTCTTTGATCAGAAGCATATCATTATTACCAGTTTGCTTTGAGCCCTGTCTGCTCTGCATATCAGGATGATATGACAGCCCAGGGTCAAGGTTAGCTCAAGAAGGAGCCGAGGCTTCTGTCCACTTCGTCTGTCAGAGCAACGTGACAATGGCCTTGTTTCTCTGTCTTTTTTTCTCTTTCTGGTAATTTAGAACAATAGGAATAAAAAGTCCTAAAGGCTAAGGAAAAAACCAGTATTGTTCAAGAGAGAGTTTAGGGTTTTCTTTTTTCTTTTCTTTTTTTTTTTTTCATTAATATTCCATCCAGATACCCAATATTTTAAAATCATCTTGCTGTTCATCATGGCATATTTTAAAATGGAAATCTAAAGCAAGAGAGTATGGAGTAGAGAGAAGACACAGTCATGCTCATTGGCAGAGTGGCCTCTATTCAAGCTTAGAGGTATGTGCCAGCCAGCCTGCTTTTAGCTCCCATCTTGAATGAAACCATGGTGAAGACAGGGCTCTGTCCAAGGGGAGACCTCTGGACATTAAGCCTGGATCAGCCAGTGGTGCTAGGACAGGGCATCCAGCCCCTGGCAGCCTCTCTCGTGCTCCCCCATGCCATGCTGTACTGAACACACCCACCAGAATCCTGACACACACATACCCAAACCCTACAGTCTTCTGGCTTTCCTTGCAAATGGGTTCAACCCGATGGGCATTCATGGAGCTTCTATTAAGTACCAGAATTCATGTTTAGTTCCAGGGGAGTAACATGCAAGATGAGAAGGTTCTAGTCATTTGGACCCTTGGTTTGTTTATTCCTATAATTTATTTCACAAACATTGGGGGGGGGGGCTCCGAAAAACACAGCAGGGCCAGAGGAAGTACATGGTGTAAGAGATCTGGGGATAAAGGTAAAACATACCCATGGGTCACTGAGTCTTTCCCTGCTGCTAAACCAGAAACACAGCTGTGGTCTACAACTCACTGTATAGCCCTAGTCTCCAAGCTGTCTGGGGATGAAAAGCCTTACATAGAATTTCAGGGTATGAAAGGTGGAGACTGGCACACAGTAGGCACTTGGGATGTTGCTGCTTTGATGGCAGCCAGTGACAGCAGTCTCCAAGAGGCCATGCCTTGGGGCCCAAATATCAGACTAATTAGCTTTGGCCAGAGGCCCCTGGAAGGCTTTGCCCAGTAGCTCTCACCAAGATCTGGTAGGTTCCATGGAAGCAGGCCAAGAGCCACCATGGTGATACCCTGCTGCTATCTCAGGTTGGGGCCATACCCCATATCCTTGAAGAACTTCACTCACTTAACATAAACATATTGAGCCTCTAAATAAGGGTACCGTGTGAAGAAACAAAATAAAACAGAAATGAACAGAACAAAAAGAAGGTACTAGAAACACTTCTTTCTTTTCTTTTTTAGACAGTGTCTCACCGTTGAGCCCAGGCTGGCCTGGAACTCACTGTGTAGACCAGGTTAGCTGTGGACTCATGCCTGCCTCTGCCTCCCAAGTGTTGGGATTAAAGGCCTGTGCCACCATGCTGGGCTAACAAACATTTCTAAGGGCAGCACCCCTGAGTAAAGAGTAAATGCCCAAGGGCATTCAACAAACACATTAACTGGTATCACCTTCCAGGCTTCACCTGTAGTCCTTCCCCTGCAGAGCCTAGCACCATCTGCACTCCATCCTGAAGAGCATCAGCGGCACAATGTGAGTTCTCACCATGGTCATAAAAAGCTATCTCAATTCCATTTCCCTGCACAGTTTCTCTGGTTTTCCTCCCAATGGTATTTCCCTTCAATGATACAGCCTCTTCTGCACTAAGCTCTACCTGTGGGGAAATGAGAACTTATTGAACTGCTACATCTCTGTCTTTGAGAAGTGGCGTCTCCTTTCACGACTCCTGCCACTTGACGGAAAGTAAACTACAGGACTGGGGAAGGCTCAGGAAGGGAGGAAGGGATGTCTCTGAAGAGCATGCATTGGAGCTAGATGAGGCCTTCCTGCTGGCAGGCTTTTGCCAAGGATGTAGAGCCACACAGAGATGGGTGATTTCCATGGGACCTGATGCGTAGTGTGAACAAGCCAGCATCCACTTGAGCGTGGCCCCCCTGGACAGCCATGTAAAGACTGACAGAAGCAGGAATCTCTATGAAGTGTCCCATTTAACTTCAGTCTAGGACTATATGCTTCAGACCACCTTGTTCTTATTTTATTTTATTGCCGCTGAAACAAGAAGATAGTTTATAAATAAAATAAAATGAACTGTCCATAGTCTCACGGTCTTTGGTATTCTTCAAGCAGGTGGGCCAAAAAGAAGCTGGGAAGAATGTGGAATAGATGGGTGTGTCTTCCCCTGGGCTCCAGGGAGCCTTTCAACTGACCTGTACTGAAAGAACTTCTATAGCCAAGGTGCACACCATCAGGAAATGTAGACTATCTCCACATTTCACCATGAATGAAGAAGCTGTGATTATAATATGCCTGGCTTGTAGCTTTCTTAGCACAGTAGGCAGCGCGTTGGTCTTATAATGTGCCTGGCTCTGAGTTGCAGTGCATATGCAAGATGCTACCCAGACTTCTGCAATAACATGCAATCTGGCCTGGATCTGTGGCTTCTACCTCCCCTGCTCCAGGCACGTGGCCTCTTTGTGTTCATGGGATTTCTTCGAATCCTATGGTGCAGGTGCATGATGTCTTTGGGAATAGGGTCTTATCATCACGGTTTAGCACTCACTCTAGCTGAGGTGCCATTGGGAATTTATGGCTTCTGGGGGAGGGAGAGATGATTTGCTTTTAGGATGTGGCCCCAAGTAAGTTGGCCACGCCCCAGTGTATGGTCCTACACCTGTGACACGCTGGCAGCTAACTGGACTCAGTGGGCTAAAGAAAGTGTACATGAAGATTTGAGGGAAAATGGTAGGAGTAGCGGGGAGAGACTCAGGGTGGACTTGATCAAAACATATTGTATACACATATATAACTCTCAAAGAATAATTTAAAAATATATTTTATAGAAGGAAGCTAGTTGGTAGAAAGATCAGAAACCCTTATGGCCCTGGGCTATATGTAGCTAAACAGACTATGCATAAAAACAGCCTACAAGGCCTCCTGGAGGCTGGTGCTGTGCAAACGACCCACAAAGGATCAGAACTTCCTGGGGCTCCGAGCCTCTGAGTGTTGGTCTTCCCAGCTCACTAGCCCACTTCACTCAGGAATGTCCTTTTCCTTTCTTAATAAACTGATAGGCTAAAGTAATAGAAAGGGTTTTTTTTTCCCCCTGCCATTATCCATGTGTTACTAGTCCAATTTATCCATCTGGGACGCAAGATCTGGAGCTCTCAGGAGATGTGCTCTGGACCCTTGATCTACAGCAATCTCCTGCCCCAAAATACAGCTAGAGATTTAGAGTGTTTGGCCTTAGCCCAGTAGTCTAAGAAATGGCTTGTCAGTGCAAGTGCTTTGGCAATCATTTAGCCCTCGGATGGTAGAGTCTGTTGTCACCATTCAACCCCACCCCCTACCCCCGCTCAACACCCTCCTCCCCCCACCCCCCTCCTCGCCTTTGCTGGGCTGCATCAAGGAAGCGGGAGGGGAGGCTGGGAATGTCTGCCTCTGGTTGAGCTCTGGTACTTGGAAACAGCTTGTTTGAAGAAAACACAAGCTATTGTCTTTGGGACCATAGGCTCTGGCTGCCAATAGTGCAGGTGCCTAATGCTAACTCTGGCTTCTCTACCAAAAAAATACCAAGCAGCCTCTTTCTTCTGGAAAGACTCATGAGAATAGCTCTCAGAAGGAAGGTGAAGTGATACAGTACTTAACGTGTCAGTCTAGGCATACCATGTGCAGAGCTAGCCAATTGCTATCAGATCCCTAGAAACCCACTGTGAATATGGGTGTGGTTCTGGTCTTAGGGTCTAACCTAGGGTCTGTAGCAGATTTACGCTACATAAGTCCTATGAGCCATCCAGTCACAACAGCTGTCTGGTTATCCATTGGCTGGGTGGCCTGCTGCTCACATGTGGCATTTTCATGTCAGACCTACTCACATTCAGATATGGACCTGCACAGTAACTAGGTGCCCGGTCACATATTGCACCAGCAATCATTCTGATTCCAGTCAGTACAGGTTTACTTACTGATCACAGAGCTGTCCGACCATACCCATGGGCTGGTGACATAATACACAGCTGCCTCTGTGCAGGTTAGATGCTACACCAGGCATCTGTAACTAGGCCATCTCTGAGCACTTATGATTCTGCACTGCAATCGAGTACTCAGACGACTTCCAGGCCAGCCATGAACCATGCATTCTGTTTACATCACTGTCACTATCTCCAGGTCACCAAGGCACTAGTCACATGGGAGTCACTTCATGTTCAGATCCTTATGTAGTAACTACACATCATGCATAGAATTATTGTGCCATTCCCTTCGAAGGTGGCATTTTTTGTGTGCCCAAAATGCAAGCTCATATAGCAGACAATAGTACTCGGGCCCCACCTGAAAACTGCATCACGGGAAACAAGGCAGCAAAAATGTGTCTACCTCTGCAGAGGAGACCATCAGCCGGGTACCATCCGGTGAGTCCGGCAGAGTCAGGAGCTGGTGGCCAGGTAGCTCTCTCACTGCCCAAGCAGAAGGACCTCCTGCCTTCTCACACTAAATAGAAATGCTTTAGGGGTAGGCTCCTGAATTCTTCTGACACGTGGGACAGGGGACAGTTATCAGTAGTGAGAGAGGCCTTGCCTTTGTTGTGAAGTGGGTCCCAGGCACATGGGTCATTTTCATAGGGCAGGAACAGCACTTTGAAGTCAACTAGTTTGACTTTTCCTGATATCATCTGTGACAAAAACAAGGGGCAATAGGAACAGTGATGGCCACGGGACATGTTGCTGATTCCAGTGTGATGTATACTCACAGTGACACAATTCGCCATGGGGTGTTGTAATTACAGGACATGCTTGGCTACTGAGGGTATTTACCCACAGCAAGAACATCACAAACCGGGTCCCAGGAGAAGGCACAAAGGAAAGATGAAGGCAGAGAGTGAAGCTATGGGCCAAGAGCAGAGGGGAGGTGATTGTGGAGGGTTGAACTAGGGTCCTCATGCTCCTGTGGCAAGCACTCCACAAACTGAGTTACGGCCCCATCTCATTATCCTGCTTCCTCTCTCTTTCTAACAAGTCTCAGATTCTGGAGCTTGCTGTGTAGACAAGGCTCATTTTGAACTCACAGATCCATCTACGCCTGCCTAGAGGATGCTGGGATGAAAGGCACACACCACAGTGAGCGGCCTTGCTCTATACATGCTCACTTCACTTTCTATCGTGTCACAGACACTTGGGGAGCCCATGGGCTTCTCTGGATGAGGACGGGGACCGTGGCTGCTGGACAGCCTACAGCATAGCCAGATCCCGGAGGACAGCGGGCCAGACTACCTACCAGCGGTCATTAGTACCACACACACACCAAACAGACAACGGCAGGCTACACTGTACCGGGAACACACAAAGTCAGCCCTATGCAAGCCATAGTGGGGTCTACAATGCCGCATTGTCACTGTTCCCTCTGGTCACCTTTGCCAGCTCCTCTTTTGCTCTCTGTAGAGTGGTTGCTGCTATGTCCTTCACCTTGACCTTAAGTCTTCCCCCGATGACTCAGGGTATTCATGATTCACCTGTGCCTGCTGATACCACTTTAATGCCAGCACCTCCCATGAGGGTAACTCTTTATCCCTGCCTCCTCACCGCCTCCTGGAAGTTTCCATGTGGACTGCCCAGCAAGCCCCTCCAGTGCCAAACCTAACACCAAAAGGCTGGATCACCTCCTAATGTCCCAACAACAGCCGTTGTTTTGTTATGTTAGGCTGCTCGTCTCAGGAAGGCCAGACCATGGGGTTCCACTTTCCACTCACCCTTCCAAAAAAGGCCCTGACTTGGGGCTTTTATGTTTTTCCTTATGTCACCCAGCTTTAACAAGAATCTCACCAAGCTGATTTAACCAGATCCCCTCCATATCTGATGGGACCCCAATCCACCCTTCGGTTGACAGAGGCAGAATCTTCCCCCATCTCATTGACCTCCCTCCCCCACTCCTGGGCTCTGACTTCCTTCTTCTCTGCCCTCTTCAGAGTTGAGCATGACCATCTTTCCCAACCCCAAGACTCCATTTTAATAGTACCTTCATCAGCAAAGGCATCCTCATCCCTTTTAGCAAGTTATAGATGGCTTATTCTTAGTTTGCTGTTCCTAGATAAGACTGCCATGAGTCTTACCTCGGGTTCTCAGCCTGGCCACCCCTGAGCAACACTCAAGTTAAATATCTGACTGTGGCTGGGGACTTTCTAAACACTCCACAGGCGATCCCATGCACAGACTAGACTGAGAGCTTCTCTCTGGACACCCTTCTCTTCTCCCCAATATGGTAGAGAAAGCAATGTATGCCTTGATTTCTGTGCAAGGCCCCTGGAAAGGTTCTAGTGTGCCAACACCACCAGGCTTTCTCTAAGCATTCCCTAGAGTTTGTTCCTGGGCAGGGGGTGGTTTTTCTGAACTGCCAGCATGGCACAGGTCCACCACTGATCCTCAGGGAAGGCAGCAGAGCAAGTGGCTTGAGGATAAGGACATGCTTCTATTTCAAAGAGGGAGCCACCGCCCCCTTCCCTTCAGGGTGCAGAGGAATTGTCACATGTTGTTTAGGATGGCACAGCCCTGTATGCCAGGCGTTTCTAATTTAAACTACAAGGTCTGGGCTCAGAGCTATTATATAAGAGGCAGGTGAATGTCATAACATTTTAGTGTGTGGCTGCCTGGAGCAGGGGTGACCTCAGGTCACAGAGAGGAGTAAACATCAAGGATGTGAAGGTGTTTGCCTCCCTCCTTCCAACCCTCTGGGGAAATAGTGGGGTGGATGAATGGAGATGGCCCCTAAGGTTTATACCCTACTATCAAACAGAACCCTGAAAAACATGAATGTTTTCACCTTAGTTGTGGCCAAATGAAGCTGAACTCACTGAGTTGAAGGGCATGGGGTCAGGAGGGGGTCACAGAGGTGGCTTAGAAGTATCCCCAGCTTCACAATTTATCACTGGGCTCTGTGCGTATGGAGTGTGGCCGAGAGAGATTCGATTTGGAGTGGCCAGATGAATAACGCTTCTCATGCTCCCTGCAGTAAATGTACTTTAGACTCCTTTCTATTTCCAAGTGTCAGAAATGGTTTCCTAAACGTTTGTGCAAATGTCAAACTCACTGTCAACCCAAAACCACCTGGAAAGAAGCTAAGTGACAGGTAGTTAAATTAAGAAGCTATAATTTCACTGAAATGTTTCGGGGACCTTTTCAGCCACACGAACCAAACTAAGTGACTTTCAGTGGGGCCTAAAGTAGCCTGAGTTAGAATAGACTACATATGTCAGCCTCCCTCACACACGTGCACACACAAAGACACACACACAGAGACATGGGGGGGGTTGTTGGGGGAAAATGACTGCTCATGTACAGAATGAGTAAAGACTTGATGGGGTGATGCACCTCACCTACCTACCTCTTAATGTTGTACACTGTGATAGCCAGTGATAGACTATGTCCCACTCACACCCGCAGGCAGATTGTGGAAGCATGAGAAGCCCAGGCCACCACACCTGGCTTTTTATGTGGCTTCTATGGATCACATTGAGATCTCCATGCTTGTCCAGCAGCACTGTACTCACGGAGCCACTCCCCTGACCCCACTGCCACACAATATATCCCATAGAAGTTTTCTAAAGAGAAAGACACACTTGGGAGCAGAAGGAGTAGGGAGGAATGGGCAGGCAGGGAGGGGAGTGGATGAGAGTTGGGTCAGGAAGTGACAAGGGAAGGGGCAGGCTATCTGAGTCTGTACCAGTAGCCAGCTGTTGACTGAGCAGGACCTCTTCCAAGCTCAGCCCAGGTTTCCATTACGGGGAAGAGTCTAGAGAGCACTCTTGCCCTGCAACGATCTCTTTAAGCTATCACCACTCTCTGCCACCTGTGAATCTGAAAGTAAAGCTACTGCGTGCACCTCCTGAAGCTCTAGCTAGTAGACCCGAAAGGCCCATTGGAGAGATTTCCGTGAGAAATGTTGGCAGCATTCTCTCCTGGCACCACCTTTATAACTCTAGACCAGAGCTCCAAATGAGAGGCAGGTGTAGAATGTCTGTGTCTGGTCATTGTGCAAACAGGGCACTCAAGGTATCCTTCCCTGAAGGTTCACGGGACCAGCTGCTACCAGCAGTCTGTCCACTACACTCAGATCGGGGGACTCTAGCTACTGGCATCTCCTCAAATTCCATGTGTCAGGAGAAGACACGGGAGGCCAGGGCCACGGACTCCCCAAAGATCAGGGAGGAGCACAGAGCTGCTGGGACTAGGGCAGGGCCAACTTCAAGCTCGAGGCTCCTGAGCTATTGGTATTGCCTGAGGACTTGAGCAGCAGCCAGAAAGGGAAATGGGTGGCCCTTCTGCTCCAGCTAAAATAAAATCTTAATCAGTCATAACCAAGCTATTCAAATCCACAGCCTCTCCTGGGCTCATGAGCACTGGGGCAGTACAATATCTGGGAAGCCTCTTAACTTTACTGGGCCTCAGTTTCCCCTGGACACCACATTGCCTGTGAATGTTTGTATATGCTTGGCCCACGGAGGTATGACCTTGTTGGAGTAGGTGTGTCACTATGGGTGTGACCTTAAGACCTCATCTTAGCTGCCTGGAAGTCAGTCTTCTTTAGCAGCCTTCAGATGACCATGTAGAGCTCTCAGTTACTCCTGCACCATGCCTGCCTGGATGCTGCCATGCTCCCACCTTAACGATAGTGAACTGAACCTCTGAACCTGTAAGCCAGCCCCAATAAAATGTTGTCCTTTTTAAGACTTGCCTTGGTCATGGTGTCTGCTCACAACAGTAAAACCCTAACTAAGACACTGCCCAAGAAGAAAGGGCCTAGCAGGGCTACTACCCAATTAGATCCTCCTTCCCCAGTAGGAATCTGTTCATATTTGCTGACTAAAACCATGCCCTGACATGCCTCTAGGATCCCAAGAAAGGCCAGTTCCTAGGTCAGATAGGGAGCAGACAGACTCAGGGTGACTGAGTCTTCAGGACAGCCAGGACACTCCAGGGATCCTTGCCATGGTCCCCAGATCCCACAGGAAAACATCTCAGCTTCCACAATCTGCCTGCGGGTGTGAGTGGGACACAGTCTATCACTGGCTATCACAGTCTACTACATTAAGAGGTAGGTAGGTGAGGTGCATCACCCCATGGTTCAATCTGGTAACTCTAGAAGAATGTGTGCTCTCAATCTTATGAGCTCAGCCTCCAAGGGAACAGATAAGCTGAACAGGGTGGCATAGAGTTGGCTTTTCCTAACCCTCTTCTCTTGTCATGGTTTGAAAAAAAAATTAAGCACGTGCATGCATGTGCGCTTGTGCACGCGCGCACGCGCGCACACACACACACACACACACACACACACATACACACACCCCAACATAGTCTCAAAAAGGGAAAGCAACTAAATATAACTGCTATTTCCTGTCCTGGTTTGTCTATAAGAAGGGTCTAGAATCCAGTATGGGTTGTCAGTGCAAACAGCCTGATTGCTGCATGCAATTAGCATTTCTCCTAAGCAAGTCCCCTGGGGGTATCCTTTTTGGATGCTTCCAAACAGAATTCTCATGGTGCTCTCAAAAGGAAGGCAAAATGGGGAGCTGTCCTGGCTGAGCAGTGGCCCTGCCCCAGGCTAGGCATCTTCCTAGGTGAGTCTTGAAAATCTTCCAGCAGGAAGCAGCCCTTCTGGCTGAGTCTAAAAGCACAGGGAGGAAGCAATCAGATAGGAAAGAGATGCTCTAAGCCTAGGAAACACAGGAAATAGCACCAAGAAGGCAAAAAAAATATCACCATAGGCCAATGGGAACGTGGTCACTCAAGTACGGCTGGAACACTTCTGGGAATGGTTGGCAGTCAGTAGAAGATGGAGCCAAAGTTAAGCTCCAGGGTACTGTGGATGGGAGTGGCATTCTGCATTAGACCCTAGCATGTGGGAGACCTCGAGCTTCATCTCTAGCAAAAGCTCTAGCTACTGTTTTGTTTCTCTTTCCCTGGAGCATGACGTTGAAGGTGACCATGTGCAGGTTGGCATTCTCTCTGTTTATTGCATACCCAGCATCTCTAGTTTTCTGGGCAAGCCATTATCTCCCATACTGACCTGACCCTTTCAGGTGTCTGAGCTGGGTTTGCAATCCATGAGTCAGATAACAAAGAACCCAGTTTGTCATGTAATGAAGTTTGGACTTTGTCCTTTGAGCAATACAGAGCAGCTCAGAGGTCATTGCAACTGACAGGGGTGACAAAGGCATGAACATGACCCCACAGGTCACCCTAAAATCAGTGATCTTAGGCCTGTGCCCTAGCCAAGTCATTTAGAAGACAACAGCTTTGTTCTTTTGATGAGAGATTAAGTCTGGGTCTTGTGGAAACAAAGGGGCTACCACTAGGGGGCGCACAGGTTAATCAATGAGTTTGGGGAGGGGAGGTGCTAGGGTAGGTGGAGGAGCAGGAGAGGAAGGAGGGGCCTTCCTGCTGGGAGACCAGGAGGCTCAGGAAATGACCAGAAGGCAGGCCTGGCACTGAGGCAACCGGCTCCAGCCCTGGCTCCCCTTCTGCCCAGGCCACCTGTGAGTAAGAAGAGAAGAGTTAAGGACCTGGAGAAGAATGGCAGAGACTGGCCAACTGACAGACAGCACAGGGGACCTAGGATCTGCTCCCTGGTGGCTTGCTATTTTAATCGTCCCACCTCATTAAGGAATCTTTTCCAATGGCCTCCACAGCTTACAAGCAAGGTTGGACATGGGGCTGACAGGAGGTCATGTGCAATGCCCCAGAAGTTGACCTTGCTCTGGGCAGGCAGGTGACCTGTCCAATAGTGAAAAGTGACACGTTGCCAAATGTGGCGGGGCAGGACAGTCAAGGATGTAAAGCAGGTCATGGCAGAGAGAGTGCTCTACAGTTGACCGGAGTAGAAAGTGACCAACACCAAGGCTACAAGGCATGAAAGAAGCCAATAATAGCCTGAGTGCAGAGTGGACATCACAAGGACATCTGTATGAAACGAAACCTTCGGGGTAAGAAGCATCGTGTGTACAAGGGGACAGAGACCGGAAGAGGAGGCTGTGACAGGCATGGGTTGTGAGGGTTTAAAAGGTGCCTTCACCGCTGCAGCATTGTCTGAACGCTAAGATGAGGTTAGCGTGTAACCCAGACCCATGGAATGGTGGGCAGAGTGAGCTGATGCAGTGGCTGTTACACTTGAGCAAGGCCCAGAACACATGCAGGGTGTGCACGGTCACTACATAGATGCTTGGGACTCACTCCAGGGTTTCTGAGTCTGAAGTTCAGGTGTAGGCAGAATCCGAGTGTTTAAAAAGTTCCCAGAGGGCACTGAGACCATCAGGACCACACCTGTAAGCTGAAGGAGAGGAGCTTTGCAAACCAGCAGGCTCTGTGGTCACAGAGGCAGAGCCTCCTCCAAAGTGCTCATGGTGAAGGTCACCAATGCAGCAAAGTGGCTGGGGATAAGACCTTCACTGGAAACTCCTGCAGCTCTCAGAGATGTTTAGGTCACTGTAGGCAGGTCAGTGGCAAGCCAGCCTTCCTGCTTTCCACAGGGCTATCCACAGGATGTCAGCTGATCACTTAACAACTCTTAGAGGCAACACCTCTCCTCCGTTGTCAAAGTAGGATCTGAAGGCACAGAGGCTGTTGACACTGGACACATGGGGCTGATCTAATGCACCCTGCATCTTTTTACTTTTTTAAAAATTACATTTGTTCATTCATTCATTCATTCATTCATTCAATGTGTGCCTGTGTGTATGTGTGTGTGTGTAAACACAACATACAGAAAGAAGGTCTGAGGCAAGAACCATTACCTGCTGAGCATCTTGCAGGCCAGACCTTCATCTTTTCTCTAACAAGGCCAAGAGGGGAGGAGACATCCTGCTAGCTGTGACAGAGCTGAGACTCAAACCCAGGGTGCATGACCTCAACCACAGCTCCTACTGTCTGTGTTGCCAGCCTTCAGTCACCAATAAAGACGTCTGCCAGCCTGGCCACCTGGGGTCTACATCCTGAGCAGGTGTCAATGATTAGATACTTCTGTGCTGAGGCCAGAGCTCCCAGGGTGGAGGGGTCACACTCAGCTGTCATTGCCCACACCCAAACTTGGACCTCCCTAACCCAGAATTGTCAGGAAATTTCCTGGTGGGTCAGGTCCAGTGCAGAGGGGGTCCTAGTGACAAAGCTTGAGGACACAGCCAGCTCCATAGTCATAGCATTTAGCCCCTCTGAACTGGCCTGGCCAGTGGAAGTTAGCCTGTGAACTTCCCACGAAGGTAGAGGTCCAGCAGAGGTTCCCATCTGATCTGAGAGCTGAAGCCAGGCAGCTCCAAAGTTCTGAGAGACACTGGCTACCCTCCTTATCCCTAGCTCATAGCTTCCTCGGGGCCTCTGGGCCAAACCAGAGTACATTTCTGATTAAAAAAAAACAAAGCAAAACCAAACACATCCCCACCTTTGGTCTCACCCATTCTAGATGCCTTTTTCTCATTCACCAACCTACAGACCACATGATATAGCTACAAGATCAGCTATGGCTCTGGCAGAGGGAAAAAATGACTGTGAGTGACGTCAAAGGATCTGGGCTCCTAACAAGGCAAGCTGTGCTTCCAGTCAGGGCTCCCCATATAGATGCTGGCAGAAATTCCCTTTACAGGGATCCAGGCCACCTTCCCGTGGGGGAGGATGCCAGCCAAGAGTGTCAAGTGTAATTAATGTAGAACCATGCGGGCACACTGGCCTGGTTTTGACCCTCTGGCTGGGCCCACCTGTATAGAGGAGGAACTGTTCCAGATAGAATTGCAAGCCAGTTCATGAAAAGGCCCCACCATCATCTCTCAATACTGGGTCACAGTATAAACAACAGTGGGAAGGGAAGGCATAGCTCTATGAACCTTCCCTTAGGTGTGGGACCTGAGTCACACCCAAGAAGCTGGAAGTGTGACCCAGTGCACATAAAGAATGGAGATGGTCTAAGACCCCAACCTGATAAGTTTAAGGGACATCTTTTCTTAATGCACAGAAAGTATCTGCGTGCTGGCTGTGGCTCTGCCTGGGTTAATTGCTTCCACTAGACTAAGGTCTCCTTGAGAGGTTAAGGCTTCTACTCAGTTGTCTCTATTTAGTCCTCTGCATATAGAAGCTCGTTTACACAGCCACTGAATGTTTGCAGTTCTCAGAGTTGAATGAAGTGGGCCAATGAGATGGTCCAGCTGGTAGAGGTGCTTGCCTGACAGACTGATGGGCCTGAGTTCAATCCCAAGGACGCACATGGTGGAAGGAGAAAACTAAACCCCTGACATCTGTCTTTTGACCTCCACAAGTATGGCATGGCATGTGTGCAGGCAAGCACACACAAATAACTAAATATTATTTTGAAATTTGTTTAAAAGAGTTGAACAAGGCAACTAAAATCAGTTTTAAAACTCAAATAAATTGGAGAGGAAAATGAAGCATGGAGGGAGGTATGGCTTATTACGGTAGAAAAGGCGCAGTGGCTAGAGTGGCTACATCTATCTGGTAAGAACCAGGAAGCAGATGAGCAGGCCTGACCAAGCGGCCTCAGCACCCTCAAAGGGCCCTTCCCAGGGATCTATTTCTACCAGCCAGGCCAACATCCTAAAAGCTCCACGGACCTTCAAAACTGCAGAGTCTGAGAACCAAGCCTTTAAGCAAACCTGTAGCCACTTCAGATGCAAACCACAACAGGAGGGGAGGCTCCCTTCCTTCTCGGTATATCAATTTGTTTGTTTGTTTGTTTTGTTTTGTTTTGTTTTTGCATTGCTGTGACAACACAAGGGAAGAAGGTCTTATTTTGGCTCACAGATTTAGGGTACAATCCATCATATAGGGATGGCATGGTGGACGTTCGTGGTCCTGGGAGGTATGGCTGGGATTCTTCACATCTCAGCAGACCAAGAGATGTGAAGAGATGGTCCTTATCTGTTTCCTCTTTGCATTCAGTCTGGAGCCCAGCCACAGAATGATGCCACAAACATTTCAGGGCTGGGGGTAGGGTACATTTCCCTCATCAGCTAAAGTTCTCTAAAAATACCCTCACAGGCATGTCTAAAGATATGCCTCTATGTCCTTGGTGTTTTGTGATTCACTTGAATTATCAGAATGAACTACTGCACTCAGAAGTCAAGTCAAGGCAGCTATCACATAATGGGGTGGCCATGGAGGCTGACTATCCTTACTTCACAGCCTGGACCATCAGGTTGTGGGACACTGCAGGAGTGCTCACTGAAGGAATACACACACACACACACACACACACACACACACACACACACAGAGAGAGAGAGAGAGAGAGAGAGAGAGAGAGAGAGAGAGAGAGAGAGAGAGAGACAGACAGACAGACAGACAGAAAGAGACAGAGACAGAGAGACAGAGAGAGACAGAGAGACAGACACAGACAGACACAGACAGAGGAGAGCAGAGGAGAGGAGAGGAGAGGAAAGGAGACGAGACGAGACGAGATGAGACAAGAGGAGACAAGAGGAAGGAAAGAACATCACTGCTCCTAGAGGTATGATGGAGGAGAAAGTTTATTATAGATATGTGAAAGAGCCAATGGCGGGGCATCTGAGAGAGATGGGCCATGTGGGGAGAAGGGAAGAAGAAGAAGGGAGAGGAGAGAGAGGGGCACAACGTACAGCAGTCAGAAGGCCAAAGGTATAAAAGGGGTGAGTAACCAAAATGTCTGGGAAAAGCCTCTGGGGGAAGGGCAGCCCAGCTCCTGAGCTGGAGACTTCAGGGTAGAGGGCAGGTATGGTAGTACTGAGGGATGCTGGGAGAGACTGGAGGCCCAGTCCACTTTGATTTATTAAACAGGCACCTCAGCCACTTGTCCCAGGTTTGAAACCTAACATCTGACAACTGTCCCTTTTCTCTAGGGTTGTGGTGTGGTCTCCCGTGGGTGAAAGGACAAGAAGAGCTGGGTGCTGCTTTAGCAAAGACTTGCCATTCAGAAAAAGAAAAAGCCCAGGGATTGGCTGCTTGCCTGGAGTGCACTTGCTGGGATGTGTTGCTCTTTCTGAGACATCCCAGAACCACTGGCTCACAAAGATCACTCCAGCAGGCAGTGAGATAGAAATATACCCATGGGCAGGGCTAATAGAAGAGCTTATTAGGTAAAGGCCCTGCCTACACAAACCTGAGGAAAAGAGGGAATCACTTCTGAGTGCTGTTCTTTGTTCTGCACACACACACACCATAGATTGTGCCTGTGTGGGCTCACACACATACCAGACACACAGACATCAACCACAATGATAAATATATAAAATAAAAACAAGGAACAAAAGGAATTCACACACATAGATCCTGTTCTGCAAATAAGAACAATGGGACTGCCTCTCATAGGACAGGGTTGCCTCTATCTCAAATGCCAAACATCCTTTTGGGTGGTCCATGATGCTGAGCTGACAACCCCTGGAGAGGCCTCTGTGTGCAGGAGGATACCAGTTGCTCCTGATGGCTTTAGTCTGACCAGAGGTCAGGCTTCCTGAGAGCAGATGACAGGCCTGCTTTGTTCTGAATGCATTGGGAGATGGAGAGGAGAGGAGCTGGAGGAGAGGGGCCAGAAGAAAGGGAGGGAGCAGGTGGGACTCTGCAGGTCAGGCCCCAAACCCTCTTGTCTGTGCAGATGCTCAGGAGAATTCAAAGACAAATCAAGTCAGGGAAATGCAAATGGAACAGCAGGACTCTGAGGGCTGCAAAGCAAAGACCTTGACCTGGCCAGCTCCTTCTGCAAGGTTCTGAACCCCGGCAAAAAGAAGGGGACACACAGAAAGACAGATATCATCCTGGATGGAGCAAGTTGTAGAGTGTTTGTAAGACTGCTGATCTGCAGTTAGATCCGCAATGCCTTCCTCATCACAGGGCTGGCTCCTGAGGCAGGAGCCTTAGGAGCCTGGCATACAAGAAACTTGGGATCCATAACCACTCTCTAACAGGATGCTGAGGCCTGCAAATGGGTCAGCAGCTCCAATGAGGCACTCAACAGATCGGACACCTCCAGGCCTCGAGCTGAGGAACACCGCTCGCTATCTCCTCAATTGTGGCTCCATCCATAAACCTCAAATCTGCAGTGTGTGCGTTCAGTTCTGTACTTCTCATGAGCTCCACAGGCAAAGTGCTCTGGGATGAAAAGCATCCTAGCAATTTGGCCTGAAGAACAAAAGCCCATCAGCTCTCAGTGCTGAACATAAGGCAGCTTGACTTCTCGATCAATCAGCCTGGTAGCAGGGGAATGTCTCCCCCACATTTCCTGTGCTTGTAAGGAGGAAGCCAGGAGCAGGCTGAGCAGAGCACTGGGGAAAGGCAGTTGAATGAGCTCACATCTGCCTGCCAGGCTGGTGGGGCTCATGGACCTCAAACCCCGGGCACCACACTGACCACCTCCTTCAAGATCCTGTCAGATAATGTTCTCATCTGCTCCTACAGAGGGCTCTCTCCAATGGTACAACTTGGTCCTGGGTTCCTTATAAAGTGTCACACCCCTGCTTTTGTGCCTCTAGTCATGCTGGTTTTTTTCTGGCAGTGTTCTCCCAACTTTGACCCTGTTCAAGTGACAGGTCTGCCATCCCCCCCTCCACGAAGCCTTTGCAGGCAGTGGTACAATGCGGTGCTGGCAACCGTCACAGGCCTGGGTTGGAGCCATAGCTCCCACCTAAATGAGTCACTCTGCACAATTTATCTAATCTTACTTTGGGAAGGAACAATAACAGTACTTACTTCATGGGCTGGAAGAAGGGGACATGTTAAATATGATCATGCCTGTCAATCATCACTCAGCACAGTGTTTAACACACTTTTGATTTTATGAGAGAAAGACACCCCCCACCCCACCCCCACTGTTTAAAAGGTCTGTTGAGGTTTATTAAACTGGTATTAGTTATCTACAGCAACTTCCACCTTCTCCCTTCTTACCCCTCTTCCCTTCTCTCCTCTCTCTTCCTCCTCCTTCCCCTCCCTTCCCCCTTTCCTTCCCCCCCCCCTCCCTGTCTTCTTGATTTGTATTGCTGCATATTGATCCTGGACCTTGTGGGGGCTAGACAACTACTCAGCCACTGAGCTACATTTTCAGTTCAGGTTCAAGATCAGGGAATAAGAATTAAAACAGGAGTTGCTGGTTTTAAAGGCTTGTGAATGAAGCTCTACCTGATGCTTCAAAACTGGGGGCTCCTACTGCAATCATTGCTTCCTGACTGCTTGAGTCTTCTCTTGCAGATCCTCACAGCACCCCCAGTCTGTCTCGCATGGCTCAGTGTTGTTCATTATGGTTTTTCGATCTTAGTTTCATTTAATTGCTTGCTGGCTGGCTTCCTTTGTTCCCATCCAGAGGGGAGTGGGAGGGTGGGTACACTCTGACTGGCTCGGTTCTGTTGCTAAGAACACAGTAGTTGTCTAAGTCAGAGTCTCAGACTTGGCTTATTTATCTAAGGATAGAGAAAGCAACCCCCTCCCTAATTTAGTTGGGACAATATGCTACAGACACCACTGCACACATATATGCGCACACACACAAACACACACACACACACACACAGTTTATCTGTTTATCTGTTTACTGTATCTGCAAGCACAGTAAAAACCATCTCCCCAGAGTTCACTTGGAAAATTACTCTGAGCACTTTCAGTTCAATGAGGCCTGTGATTATAATCGGTTCTTTCTTAATTCCTAATTGGACCCCTCTGGTTCATACAGTGCACCCAACCTGCACTGTGCACCCAACCTCACCCAGCAGGGCTGAGGTGAAAGGTGGGGAGGGTGTGGCCTGGCTGAAGGGATGACAAGGCTTCTCCAAGGGCCACGAGTCTGCCAACGCTGTGCCATCATCCCGGATGCGATCTATCACCAAACACAAGGGCAGTGAGGCGTCACACTCTCGAGACTCTGCCTGGGCCTCTTGGGTGTCAGCACTGTTCAGTTCACACAGAGAATGGGACAGAAAATCGGAAGAACTGAAGAGACTTCCCAGTCACAGTATTGTGGAGTCAGGTCTTGAGCAGGCTTTGTGCCTGCTACCTCCCAAGGCTTATAGACTCTGAGAGCTCAGGGAAGCAGGAGCCGCGAGGCTGCCTCCCAGGCAGGGGGCAGAGTCAACAGCTATAGGTAGCTGGTGGGGCCCTGGTAGGGTCCTGCATCACCTTACACTGTAGAGGAGAACAACAGTAGCATCAAAGCAGACAAGGATGCCTCAGCAGAGTTTGAGGAGGTGGGGAGGGGGACCTGGCAGAGTGTGCACAGCCTCCCGATAAGGATCCATACACCACCAGGACAGATGACTTGCCTCTTCCGCTTCACCAGCTCCCTTCACTGCCCTTTACTTTGCCAGGCTGATGGCTGAGGACAAGAGACAAACACTCTGTCATTCTGTACCTTAATTGTTTTTCTTCTTGCTCTGGCCAAATGCCTGGTGGTGCGGGCGACTTAAGGAGGGAAGAATTTGTTTGGGTTCAGGGTTTCATGGTACATTCCATCCTGGTGGGGCAGCTATGGTGATTGGAGGGAGGGGCTAGAGGTTATGGTGGTGGTGGCAGCGGGAGTGTGAGACTGTTTGCTTACATCTCTGGACTAGCAAGCAGGAGTGTGACTGGACCCAAAGCAGGGCTGGGCTATAAACCTCACGCCCACTCTCCAGAGACCTAATTCCTCCAGCTAGGGTTCAGCTCCTAAATGTTCTGCAACCGACAGCTGGGAACAAAGTGCTCCATGCATAGTTGGGGGAAATTTGACATTCAAACCATGACACTCACTTAAGCTTAGAGGCCTCCTGAGAAGGCTTGTGCTGCTCTTGTGTTTGTTAGGGAAGTCAGGGATCAGTGTTGTGGGTCTGAGGACACTCCTGGCCATCAGGAAGAAAGGTCTGTGGAAGCACACTGCCCTTACCCATAACCTACACTTCCCCTAATGTAAAGGTTGCATCATCTCTAGGGGCTGAAGAGCCTAACCACTTCCTTTTTGACTTTCAAATGCCTTCTGGAATTTAGTTCCTTCCATACCTTATCCCAAGTTACATATGATAAAAGCAGACAGCAGCCAGCCCTCATGGCAGAGAACTCTGCATCTTCATTGGGTATTGGAGGAGGTCAGTGTGTGGATACAGTCTGAAGTCATCCCTGGAAGTGATGTGTTCAGGGCTTAGCACCCTCAGCAGGGCAGACTGTGGAAAGCAGCCTCAGATCCTACCAAAGAGACATTCTCTCATGCTCAGCTTGCAAAGATATGTGACACACATTCTGGGACAAATTGTCAGCATCTATTCTCCATGACAACATGGACACCTATCTGCGCCAGTAACTGCCCATGCAGACTTGAGTCACCTAGCAAAATAACAAACATGTACGTTAATCCTGGGCTATCAACAGGACTTCTCCATGGAGGGTGATGGAGGTTTCTTGTTCCTAAGGCAGCTTCAGATTCTCGAGATACAATTTGAGCAGGAAGTGGCTGATAAAGGAAAGAGATTGGCAGAAGAGAAGAATTCCCAATGGCACAGACTAGGTCCTTGCCTTCTAAGAGGACAATGAGGGGATAAGGTCACTGCTCTTGTATGACACTGATAGATGAAAAAAATGAATGGATACTGAGACATAGAGTTAAAAAGCCATGTGCACCACACGGTGCAGGCATGAAATAGCTTTCCTCACAAACCTTGGCCGTGAGGTTATCTCTGCTAGCTGCTTGACTTGACTTCCCTTGACTGGTTATATGAGCACTCTGCCATCATGCATAAGAGAATCTTCCATTCCTGATTTGTGACTTGGAATACCTCATGGTGGGAGAAGCATGGGACACAGAGGCAGCAAAGCAAATTCACTTCCTGTGCCACTTCTGTGTGACAACAGGGAGGTCATTTCATTTCCTTGAATGAATAGTTTACCTACCTAGAAAGCAAAGTTTCATTTCTGTTGCTCTGATAATGTACCCAACAAAGGGTAACTTTGGAAAGAGAGGAGCTTATTTCAGCTTACACTTCTAGCTTAGTGTCCATCATTGTGAGAAAGTCTCAGTGGTAGGAGCTTGAAGAAGGTGACCACATCCACGGTCAAGAGTGGAGAAATAGATGCATGTTCACACGCTCGCTCACTTGTGCTTAGCTCAGCCTCTCCATTCACATAGGTCAAGATTTCCTGTCTAAGGAATGGTGCCACTCACAGTGGGCTGGGTCTTCCCAAGTTAACTAACAATTAAAACAATCCCCTATAGACATGCCTACTGTCCAATCATTGACAATCCCTCATGGTTGGGGGGATGAAAATGACTAAGAAACCCTTCTGAGACTGCAAAGCATAATACAAATTCTGCTTATCAATAAAGCAGGAAGCAGTCATGACAAAGCACAGGCTTCTATAGGAGACCAAGGACATTAAGTTTCTTCTTCCAGAACAGAACATACACGTGAAGGGTCTACCAAGGACTGGCTGTCCAAACTCTTCCTATGTAATCACTTCAGCGTCAAACTCCTGCTTCTGTAGCCATAGAGAGAATACATTTATAGATGTATTTCTATTGCACCCTTGAAAACTGATCAGCAATTTTCACATCTACACATATAATTTTATTCTACTACTAGTTTGAAAACTTTTTGCAATTAATAACCAAGCCCAGTAAATTATTTGGCTATTGCCCTGTATGTCCATGTGATACTGGATGAACATGAACTATCATATTTTAAGTTATTTTAATTGGCATCCTGGTTTTTAAAACTGTTTTTACACTAAAACCAAATTTTGATATACTGTAGATTTTCATGATTCTTTTACATTGCTTCCTTAATTTCAGATGGACTCTTGTTTGATGCAGCCCCACCAGGCAAAACACAGGCAAAATCAGAAGGAGAAAGTATCTTCCTTAGGTGTGACAGCAATGCACAAAACCGTTCCCTCTAGGTGGGTGGCCTCTTGTTCGCTGTGATTATATTTTTAAAATACAGTGTCTCATCTCTAGGGCACTTTATCTGCAATTAAGGCTCTCTACCATTAGGTGGCAGTAGGGTAATGATCACGATTATCCCGGTAAACTATAGTGTAGCTGGAGATGGGGTAAGAATCTGTATTTCTTCTCTTTTCAAAAAGGATGCTCTGAAAAGTGAAAGCACGCAGTTGGGAGTATCTAAGGTGTCATCTTAGTTTTTAACACTTAATACGAACAAATATCAAGTAGTTATGGCCTTTAATAACTCAACACTAAATAATCACTGGCGTGCATATATAAGCATTCTCTCTTATCCCTAACAGATACACAGTTCAACCTAAACTCTCTGAGAATCCCTCATCCTGAGTCCCAACACCCGCTTTTGAGTTCCTGGACCCCACATCCATGTTTCTACACACCCATCTCCTCCATGGCAAGGGATCACAGGATCCAACTGTTTGACTGGCAAAGACCCCTTCAGAATGTACTGCCCTGGCTCCTGGGAAGAAGGAAGCGAGGGTGCCACAGATATTTGAGTGAATACTGAGCCATTAACATGGAAGAGGGAATGTTGGTGATGCTGGACTCTGGGGTTAGGGGAGGTGGGCAGATTCCTCCTGCTAAGGGTGCTCCTGAGACGGAGACTCTACTCAATAGGGTAAAACTGTCAAAGAAGGCCCTTCAGGAATGACACTCATTCAGAATCAGGTGCTACTCACACTCGTTTTATAAGGGAGTGTTTCTCTGCTGCAGAACACACATCTTGCTGACAGTCAGCCAGAGTCACATAGATCGCATCACTAGAAGCAATCAGGGTAAGACAGGGCCACAGTGGCTTTGGCCCTGAGGGCACATGTAGCTTTACAGCCTGGGCTCCTGTGGGCCATCACTTAACCATCCCAGTGGGGACCATATTTTCTTCTCTGTCCTGGCTTTGCAGAAGAAAATACCTTTTAGCGAATCAAGTGATGGTGCCACACCTCACCCTGGTCTCAGGGTTAACTGTGTCTCACTCTTTTACTATTTGCATTCTTCTAGTCACAGTTTCATGAGTGAGAGGGACCAGACACGAAACGATTAATTCTGTACAAAGCAGTTGATGGGCCAGTGAGGTGGCTCAGTGGGTTATGGTGTACGCTGCCAAGCCAGGCTGCCAGAGTTCAGTCCCCAGACACACGTGGTGGAAGTAGAGAGCAACTCTCACAAGTTGCCCTTTGACCTCCACATGCATGTCATTGCTCATGTGAGCACACACACATACACACACACACAAGTAAAATTTTAAAAATAAAATATAACAAAAGGAGTTGAGACTGTTTTAAGCTTCAAAGTGCATTATCCCAATAACTGCTGTGTGTGTGTTTGTACAGATTTCTGTGTATGTTTGTGTGTATATGTACATATGTATACATTTATATGTGTTTGCATGCTTGGATACATTTATGTGTGTATGGAATCCAGAAGTCAACATTGATTCTCTTTCTCTACGGCTCTCCAGCTTAGTTTTTGAGACAGGGTCTCTTTGAGAAACTCAAGCTCATTGGTTGACTACACTGGCTAGCAAGCTCCAGGACTGGCATACCTCTGCCTCTCAGTGCTAGGGTTCCAGACTCACGCCACCATGTTTGATTTTACATTGGTGATGGGGCTCATACTCGAGTTTCTCATCTGCCTCTCAGTGCGAGGGTTCCAGACTTATGCCATTATGTTTGATTTTACATGGGTGATGGGGCTCATACTTGGGTTTCTCATGCTTGCAACACAGGAATGTTACCCACCAAGCCATCTCCCCAGACCCTGACTGCTAATTTGAGTATGGATTTGAACAAATGGCTTTTAGAGTTGGGAAGGATCTGTGAGGTTCTGTGGCTCCTTCTCATGGCTTTAGGATAGGTGGTTGCTCCTTGGCTCCCTGGCTCTGCTCTTTGAGGCCTTTTGTGGGCCAGAGGGTGCTATTGTTAGGCAATTCTGCTTACATCCTGAGGGCTAGCACTAGCACAGACAAGTCTTCCTCATGTCCTAGATTAGGGAACACCCCATTTCTGTCCCTTGTAATAAGCAAGCACACCTGTCTTGTCCCCTAGACTGAGAGAGGGCAGTCCCTGTCTTTGAAAAACAGCCCAGCTAAGGCGTGGACTAGTCGGTCTTGGTGTTTCCTTCTTGGTGAAGGGTTTCCTCAACTTCCCTTCTCAGCTTGATTACCCTCTTCCTTGTTGGCAGTGGGTGTCAGACAGACTGTTTCCAGGGATCTATGCCCTAGTCTGGTGAGGGCCACCTGTGCTGGAGACGGAGCAATGGGGGCATCTCCATAGAGTTCTTTGACCCCTGGGTCCCAGTGTTTCCTCAGTTAGTTACTCTGGCAGCTGTGACTAAGGCAAAACAGTGTCCCGTGCTCGCACTGGCTCATTGCTTAGCAGGGTAAAGAGTAAATCGAGTTATGTTCTTCACAGAGAAAAGCATCCAGCATACCCAGTGTGGTGGCTAGCCCATGGGTATACTCTTGATAGAAGGGGTCTGAGTGCTTACTGCCTGGACGACTAGTCAGACGTAGGTTCTCAGGGTGTGACTGCAGGCCCAGGGCCTCAGGTTAGCAAGGCATCAGGTGTTCACACAAGGATGTTGTTTGGTGCCCACAGAGAAGGAAGGTGGCTTTTTACCTCAAGGGGCAAGAGAGACAGACAGACCAGCACTTAAGAGCATAGGTGACAGGGAGGCGAGAGAGTCTTGATGCTTACTGGGCATAGGAGGCAGCTTTTACAAGGATGTACCCCATCTAGGCAACCTGAAACAATAACAACTGCACTCAGGTTGCCGCCCACATCCAAGCCTGGCTAAGCTGGAGGTTTCTGGACTAGAGAAGGCTGGAGAATTTAGTTAAGTGAGTCAATGTCCCCTGCTGCTGACTCACGGAGAGGTCCAGCCTCAAGAGGCCTGGCCTCTGACCACTCAGTGTCCTACCTGGGCTTTCTCTGAACCTCTCAGATCAGACTGCCACACCCAGGGTACAGCTCCGAACAGCAGGCAGCCCACTTGGGTATAGATTTTGAGTCCTGTGCTTCCTCAGCCCACTCAGACGTCACACTTCCCCCCAATCTGCTTTTGCCTGGAATGGTTTCTCAGAAAGGAGCATGAAGTCTCCTTTCTTTCTCTTTCAGAATAAACATTCCTCTAGAACCATCTGCTCTGAAAATTCATCCAGATATGTCAGTGGCTCTTCCTCTGGGACCACAGGCTAATATCACATGTCCCCAGTTTCCCCCAAGCCCTACAGGTATATGTGTGTCCATTCTTTTTTTAATTTTTTGAAGATGTATTTATTTCATTTTATGTGTACTGGTGTTTTGCCTTCATGTATGTCTGAGCACTATGTGTGCCTGATGCCTGAGAAGGTAAGAAGACGGCATTGGATTCCCCAGAACTGGAGTTGTAGACATTCTATTGGTTCTTGGAATCCAGGTCCTCTGCAAAAAAAAAAAAAAAAAAAAAAAAAAAAACCAAGCGGTCTTAACTGTGGAGCTATTTCTCTAGCCCCTGTTCATTCTTGTCTGACCTGAAGGCTGCTACAGGTTGGCATTAAGAACTGAAGAGGTGCTGGGTGTGGAGCTGCAAACCTTTAATCCCAGCACTCAGTAGGCAGAGACAGGTGGATCTCTGTGAGTTTTGAGGCTAGCCTGGTCTACAAAGCAAGTTCTAGGATAGCCAGCGCTACAAAACCCTGTCTCAATGAAACAAAATGGAAACAAGAACTGAACGGGGTTTGGAGGGCCTTCTCTAGCACAATGGCAGGTCAGGACAGGCTAAGGAAGAGTAGGGAGGGGGCAGGGCCAGGAGGCCTGGGATCAGGTGTGCTTTGCCATGGGTCAGCAAGTAGCTTGGTCAAGGAACCCCAGCTTGTCCTGCCCAAGCTTTCTGTGAGCCACAGAAAGGAAATCCAGTCTGAAGAGGCTGAGCTACCATCTCTCTACCACCGAGACCACTGCTCTAGCCTATGGACCTGCATTTCTCCACAGAGCCAGGCAAGGAACACGTTAATATTCTTAGTCTATAAGTAGCTCCTGCAGTTGCAGATAAAATTAAATGGCATGGCTATTTTGGTAGAAAGTCAGGTAAAAAAAAAATAGCTGAAAAAAAATAAGCTCTCTGTCAAATGCCAATCCCCACCCCCCCATCCGCCACACACACCCTGTTCTTTTTTTACGCCCATTTGGTATTTGTTTTTAATTCTGGCTGATTGTCAATTTTAAAACCTGATGCATAGCGTGGCTTGCTATTCCGGAGGCGTTATTTTAAGATAAAACAATGTAAATTCTGCCTTGGGATGGCAGATGGCTGGCAGTTCGCTGTTTGGCAATGCAACTGGTATGGTATGCTGAGGATTGAGAGCAGCAGGTACAGGGCTCAATTCGAAACCGCCACAGATGCTCGGAGGGAGCGGGGGAGGGGCGCAAGCTGGTCAGGAAATTAAGAACGGTACTGGGAGCTCAGAGGGGGGAAAAGATGGTAACTAGCTGAAAGTTTGCTTCTTCTGGGCTCTTCTTACTCTCTTTCTTTGTCTTTGGCTGCTTTGTGGAGATTCGAAAAGGCCCTTAGAGGTCAAGACCTGGGAAATGCTTCTAATTTTGCTGCAGGTCAGTCTGGTGGGTAAGGCTTGGTCTCCTTGAGAAAACGAAAGGCAAGGACAAAGGAGATAAAGGAAATCTGAATGTGTTATTCAATAGAGACATGCAAATGGCAGCCTTAAGCAGGGAGCCTGCACCTAGTGCAGGCACTGTAGGGAGAATGGACCAGAATCTGAGGAAGACACACAACATTGCCAAAGATCCTCTTCCCTGTCACCTTCACTGTGGGTCCAGAGAGTGCACAGGAGTTGGTGTGCTGATCTGGAGAGGAAAGAGGTCAGAGGAGGTCCATTCAGAGTCAATGAAGACATCTGAATGCTTTTTTAAAAGGTCACTCACCCACAGCTTTCCCTTAGAATGTCAAAAAGGCTCAAAAAGCAAACTCCTCTGTGTGATTGTGTGATTGGGTTTTGTGTGTGTGTGTGTGTGTGATTGTTTGTATGTGTGTATGTATGATTGTGTATGTGAGAGAATGTGTGAGTATGTTGCCTGTATACTCTTGGGTGTATGTGTGTGTGAGTGTGTGTATAATCATGTGAGTGTGTGTGTAACTGTGTATGTGACTGTATGTGATTATATGTATATGATTGTGTAATTGTGTATGAGAGTGATTGTATGTGTGTGAGACTGTATGTGAATGTATGTGTGTGATTGTATTTTTGTGTTGGGTGAGTGATTGTGTATGTGGGATTATGTGATTATGTGTGGCTGGCTGTGTATGTGAGACTTTGTGTGATTGTGTGTATCTGTTTGACTGTATGCATTTCAATGTGTGTGATTGTATGTATGAGTGTATGTAAGACCTTGTGTGTGTGACTGTATATGTTTGAGTGTGTATGTGAGAGCTTGTGTGTGTGATTGTGTGTGAGTGTGCACCGTTTGTGTGTGTGATTTGAACTATTTAAAATGTTTTTCTTAGTCTTACAGTGCTGGGAATACAAAGGGCTGCTTTTGCTGATGGTTCCTGGGTAATGCCTGGAGCAATGTCTCTGAGGCTGCTGAAGGTCCCCAGCACAGTTGAGGCCAGAGGACCTGACTTGGATGATATAACTCCACAGTAAGAATCCCTCCTAAACCTAACCTAACCTAACCTAACCTAACCTAACCTAACCTAACCCAACCTACCAAAATTCAGAGTGTCATGATCCTAAAGTCGCTGCAGTCACTAAGCAGGTGAATTGGGCAAGGCCTTTCCCCTTCCTTTCCTGGTGTCTTGGCAGAAAAGACAAGCTAATCAAAATTTAAATTCACAGGCTCTCTGGACCCTGAGTGCTGAGCAAATGCTCTGTGAGCCTTTAGACAATTCAAGGCTGTGTGCTGTCTCCTCAGCTGAGCATGGCCAGGATGCCACTCACACACAGGCTCTCACCTTGAGCTGAGGGAAGGGTCTATTCCTCTCAGCAAACCTTTCGTAGTCCCTAGGCACAAAGAGATGACTCTGCTTTAGTTCCTGCCCTAAAGACCTGCAATGTGGCTGCATATAGTCTCATCAAGATGTAGCCTATACAAAAATGTAGTCTCTGGACAAAAGAGACCCTGAAGGGCTAAGGGCCCTGAGCTCTTAGCTCCTCTGGGAGGGGCTGTGTCCATGCAGGTGATTTTGGGCCCTTCCCCTCTGACCTATTGCTCTGGTAAGGAACACAGCGTCTGTGGTCTTCCCTCTTTGTCTCATGGTCCAGAGCAGAACACCTGATGGCTATATTCCCTGGGCTATGGGCCAGAGGAAGGCTGGACCAGACATCTCCCACCAGAAGATGATCAGGAGCTTCTGGAGATGTGGGAGTCTGCAGGAGGCTGTAAGTGGTAGGAGGGGGCAGTTCTGCTGGTTTTGTCCCCATTCAACCATGCAAACCACATCAGTGAGCTCCTGGCAAGGGTTCCAGGATGTCTTGTGAGCGCTCTTAACACCAAATGGATCAAAGAGAAAAATTCCCCCCAAGATGCTGCAGAAACAGCATGGCCTTCTGTTGCAGCACGGTGACATTTAAGTGTGCAGGGAGGGACGGCCGTGGAGGGAACCAGAACCCAGAGGAACTGGGAGTGGGTGGGAGAAGAAACTGTGATTAGAAACAGACAAGGAAAGACAGAGGCCAGGAATGCCCCAGGACCAGCGGGCATAAACTCATTGAGGCTTTGCTGGGACACTTTATGGGAGGGATCCTATCTGAGATCACCCTCCCTCCTGGGAATGGCAGGGAGAAAGGGAGAGAGCTGCTCTGTGGGTGCTGGACTCTATGTGGATGGCATGACCAGGGTCAGGGCTGTGCAAAGAGCCAAGACTGGAAAACACTTGGTGCAAGACTAACCCAGGGAGGGGAAGGGGGTCTCTTCCCACCACCCTCACTGCTAATGAGCTGGAACCACTTTGGGGTTTGGGTTACATTGTTCACAGTGTAACTGTGGGTATTTCATATTTCCTTAACCAGCTGTCAAACATGTCCTTCACAACATGGGAGAAAGGGGATGATGCTCACCTATGAGGCAAGTGTCACAGAGCTTCACTTTGGCAGTGGGCGGCATATTCAGTGGTAGGAATGCTTCCAATTAAAAGCAGTTACTTATTTTCATTGTGCTGGGCATGGCTACAGACACCTTTATTATCAGGGTAATCTTGTGGTAACAAGGTTACAGTGGGATTTTTATGCCCACTTTACAGGTAGGAAAACTGAGGCTCAGAAAACTTGACTGATTCCTCCGAGTCTCACAGAAGCTTAGACCAAAGCCAGAATGGAAACCTCAGCTCTCTTCATCTCCCAAGGCAAGCACTTTGACTCTGCTTCTTGGGAACAAAGGAATTCAGCAAAATGAAAGTCTGGTTGGACAGAGGCTCGAAAGAAAGTACAATGCTTGTGTGCAGGAAATTGCTTCCTCCAGGAAATAGAGGAGAGGGCAGTGACAGGAAGGTAAAAGGCACAGAGAAGAGTGACAGTCGTATGCTTAACGCATTAAATGTATGCCAGAGACCCAAGCTTTGCACAGCAAAATTTAGACTTAGCAGAGTTGTTTTTAAAAAAAACATTATTCATTACTATTGTTTTCCAGTCCTGGCATGTGCACCCAGTGTTTGTGTGTGTGTGTATGTGTGTATGTGCCACAGTGTGTGTGTGTATGTATGTGTGCCACAGTGTGTATATATGTGTGTGTGCGTGTGTGTGCCACAGTGTGTGTATGTGTGTGTATGTGCGTGTGTGTGTGCCACAGTATGTGTGTGTGTATGTGTGTGTGCCACAGTGTGTGTGTATATGTGTGTGTGTGCCACAGTGTGTGCATGTGTGTGTGTGCCACAGTGTGTGTATATGTGTGTGTGTGCGTGTGGGTGCCACAGTGTGTGTATGTGTGTGTATGTGTGCGTATGTACGTGTGTGTGTGTGTGTGTGTGTGCCACAGTATGTGTGTGTGTGTGTGTGTGTGCCACAGTATGTGTGTGTGTGTGTGTATGTGTGTGTGTGCCAGTGTGTGTGGAGGTCAGAAGACAACTTTGTGGGATCTGGTATTGAGTTCTGCTGCCATGCCTGCTCAGTAAGCACTGTACCCACTGAGTCTGCCCACCAGCCCCAAAGAGTTGTTCTCTTGCGAGTTCCTTTCTGTAGGCAGCTGGGCACCACAGACACATTTAAACAAATGGCGAATGTAGATGCCTCACTGGGAGTTGTGAGGAAGGCCAAGGGTTCCTGAGCAGTGTGATCAGTGGAGTCTCTCAGGAGCAGTTTTTACTTCTAGCCCGAGTTTCCAGTCCTGAAGATCCTTGTGAGATGAAAGGACAGGCTGATTGATGCCTTCCCCAGTACTCAAAGTCATCTGTCTCCCTGCCGGGGGACAGTCAGAGTCGATGGGACCTTTTCTTCATCTCACTCTCAGCCATCAGTGTGTAAAGATGAGGTAGAAATTCAAACTTGGAAAAGAAACAGGGCTCTAGGTTCCAGGCACAAACCTCGAAAGCATAGTTTAATGCACTTTAGACATGGACTCTGGATCGGGACTAGGAAGCTATTAACGTGGCTCATGATGTCGACAGGAAGGCTGCTCTCAGCTATGCCCTCCCTAGCGCTGTACCTTTCAAAAGGCCTGTTATCCGAGGGAAGGTAGCAAATGTCTTTTGAATTATGTCTTCAAGAAACAATACTTTTCTGCTCATTAAATGTGGGGGTGGTGAGACATGACCGTGAGCTATGAACCTCGGAGGACAAAGCCAGAGGCCACCAGGGTGTTGCTTGGCTCTATTAGCTGGGCAAGGCTGTTTATTGGGTTGAGAACTGCTTTATAATTAGGGAGTGAAGCAAAGGCACAGATAAGTGGCTGCTGAAGAAAGTACTAGAATAGACAGAGGCAGGAGAGTCACAGGCTGGCCCAACCCTTTCTACCCTGGTCGGGGAAGCTAGAGAGTGAACTGAATGCTGTAACTCAGTAACTCCCCAGAACAGGTAGCAGAGAGATCCTGCTAACATCCTAGAGGTGGCCTCCTCCTAGGTGAAGCCAGGATCCTGCATTCTGCACCTAAATGAACAGCTCTTCTCCTAGGGGAAAAGACACATTGCCAAAGCTTTGTGCCAGTTTGTGCTGGCTTCATGTCATATACAGGACACTGTATGAATTATTGCTAGACAACCACGGCAAGCTCTGCCACCAACAGCTTAAAATTCTCACTGGGGGGTGGGGTTCTGAGCAGACGGCAACTAGATGAGGCATTGCCCAAAGTCCATAGCAAAAGCACACCAAGAAATTAAACTCGAAATCCACAACCAAACTAGGGGAGAGGATACCAACAATGTACATGCCAATGAACAAAGCCCACATCATGAGACATCGGGCAGCCAGTTGTGCTGGGGAGGGGGGTGGGGGGGAAGCAGAGGGAGGCCACAGCCACTGGGAGACCAGCATTAATACATCCATGGTTTTTGTTGACAATCATGGAGAGAGGCAAATCCAGCTGAGGCTGCAAGTAGTGGTCTCCACCCAGCCACGCAGTCAACAAGCAAAACTCCTATTGAGCAGTCAGAGACTACAAAGGACAAGCCAAAGGCCAATGGACTAAGAAGGAGGCTCCTGAAAGTAAGCCACTGTATGGCTTTCAGACTCCGTGAAGCAGCAGAAGGGACCCCAAGGCCAGAAGAGCCGGATGAAGCCACTCTTCCAAAACATCAGGAGACCAACCTTTACATAAAACTCCAGTTCTGAAAAAGGGCCTGAGTCTGAGACCTCCCTCTATCTTGGGAGAACCTGAGGAAGTGGGAGAAGGGGACTCTCTGTGGTGGTTGATATGCAGGTCAAATCCCAGACAAAGCTAACTCAAAGAAATGCAAAACTAGGGTTCAGGAGGGCATCCTTAGAAATCACAAAGGTGGGCCAGGTGGTGGTGGCACAGGCCTTTAATCCCAACACTTGGGAGGCAGAGGCAGGCAAATTTCTGAGTTCGAGACCAGCCTGGTCTACCAAGTGAGTTCCAGGACAGCCAGGAATAACACAGAGAAACCCTGTCTCGGAAAAAAAAAAAAAACCAAACAAATAAAAAATCACAAAGGTGTGCCAAAAATCAATAATCAAAATCTTAGAATATTGTTTTCTAAGGACACAAATGATGTAAGGCCTGAAGTTACATTTTGGGATAATTTTAGAACTTTAAGGAGTATAAAAGCTGATATGTACAATGGTGGTATACAAGAATGGAAAGTCAAAGACAGAAGTTTAAAAACAATTTTGGGGGGCTGGATTGAGACAGGGTCCTGTGCAGCCCAGGCTGGTCTTGAAGTCACTCTGTAGCTGATCCTCTTGCCTCCCCTTACTGAGTGCTAGATCTGCATTGGGTACCATCATGCCTGTTTCATGTGGTGCTGGAGCTTAGACTCAGGGATTTGTGTGTACTAGACAAACACTTGACCAATTGAGTCACTGACTTGGGGTATACATTTTCAAAAGTAAAAAAGAAATGAAGAAAATGATAGAGAGGTTCTTTGAGAAAAAGCAGAATCCTGAAAACCAGCAAAGTAAAACCAAGTGACAGAGAATAGAAACTGTTCCTATTCGAGGGGGAAGGGGGAACCAAAGCAAGAAACAGAAAAGTGTCAAGATGCTTGATAAGGCAGCTTCCCTCACATTAAAGGAGGTTTAAAATGACATATTGAAAAACAAAAGCACACTTCAGACCATCAACCCAGAGAGATCAGTACTAGTACATGATCAAGAAAAACTCCAGGACTGAAATCAGAGGATAAGATCCCCTGGACATCTAGGCTAAAGGAGCACATGATTTGTAACATAAAGGAGATTAAGTAATCATGTGCTTTTGGATAGCAATATTTTATGCTAGCAGAGATTGGATGATTTTCTTACATTTTTTTTTTATATTCAATATACTCACACTTCTGATAGAAAAGGAAATGTGGACAGTTTTATACCCAGCAAAACTGCCTTCCAGTAACAGCATACACTTCCAATTACCATATAAGAATTCAGAGAACATCATTTCCATGAGGTGAGCCTTTGCTGGGAATCTACTAGGAAACTGGTCTCAGACAGCTGGAACAATTATAGGGCATCACCTAAGAACCGAAAGTGAGTGTTAACCATGGCACCACCTATGGGACCCAAGACTGGAGAACTACAAGGGGGAGATACAGTGTGTGTGGTCTCTATGGTCTACTGTGGGACATGGGAGGAGGAAGGATGACAGCATTGAATACATTAAGGTACTGTCAGTGTTGTCCTAGATGGTGCCAATACTGTTACTGTTATCTGAAATGATTGTGGTAATCATGGGATGTTTCCATTCTGTTTTTTTTTTCAAACAAGGATTCTTGGTTTTGAAGAAAAGAGATACAGATGAGACATAAAATTAGTTGAGTAAAAATTGTAGGGCTCTCTCCCTTGTGCTTTGGGATATTTTTCTATACACCAATGATCCTGTTTCCTTTCAGAATAAGGCTGTTTGCATCTTGAAAGCATTTCATGTTGTTGTTTAATCTTTGTAGTTTTGAAATACAAAATTTCCTACACATTAAGTGGAAAATATCTATTTCTTTGCGTTATTGTCCTGTGTAGGGTTCAAAAGAGTTTTTGAAGTGGAAGGCTCTTGATGTGCTTAGCATCACAGAACACAGGTGAAGGGCAGTGAGTGGGAGTGGGAAACAATGGAGAGAAAGAGAGAGGAGAGAGAGAGAGGAGAGAAAGAGAGAGAGACAATATGATTCTGATCTTCTCAAAGTCATTGTCTCCCAAAAACATGTCCAGGTTTCTAATGTGGAACTGCAGTTGAAAGGTGGGGCGTGGGCTACCCACAGAAATCACATGAAAGCAGAGAAGTCTCTCGCATCCTGCTCTTCAGGGCTGACTCCTGACACAAGAACACAAGTCCTCCATTCCAAAGCTAGGCACCCCAGCCTCTGAGGAAGGAAGGACCAACAAGAAGACCACCATTCACTCCATCTCTGGAGTTCTCCCGGGCCCCTCCAGGAATGAGTGTGGCAGTAATCAGCAGCATCAATTCAGCCAGTCTCTAGTGAAAGTGCTGAACAAAAAGGTTCCTGCTACCCGAAGGGATTTTCTTGGACAAGACCCCAAGAGGCTGACTTTAGTCACAAAGTTGATTCTCTGCAGAAGGCAGCTCCATCTCCCAAGATTGTTCCGGAGTGTGCCAGCTACCTTGAGCATGACTTTGCTCTGAAGCCTTTGTCTCACAGTGAAAATGTGCGCACGCATAAGCGTGCTCTGGCTGTGGTCCACAGTGACAGAGAAATGTAGAGAAAGGAACTGTGGTGCGCTCTCCTCCTCCTCTCCCACCCACACGGAGATGGAAATGGGCGAAGTGACTTCGCCAGCGGAAGCACACCCCAAAGACAGTTCAGATGGCCGTGAGGAGAAGCAATTGTGGCCTGCCAGCTGAGCAGTGTGGAAGGCTCTGATGTACTGCACAGCGGAGCTGATTTTTAAAAATAAAAGAAAAAGATAGTCGAGGCCTCTGGTTGCTCTCGGCTCTCCAAAACGCTGGGTCTGGCGCGCTTTCTGATCCCTAGAGTTTGATGCACGTTTGGTTCACAGACTGCAGTGTGACTGCACCAGATGGCCTTGAGTTAATGAACACAAACTCATCACTTTTGCTCACCAGGGAAATGTGCAGCTCAATCTGATTTGTACTCTACAACTAAAAATATTTGAGTATTTTTAGGGAGCATTTTACCGAGACAAAATGGCACTTCAGGAAAGCATTCAAAACAAGGGACCAAGCAGCAAATTGCAACTGTGATTTTCTATGCATTGAGCTGACTTCTCGGACCATGCATTCACCAAAATTAAAGCTGTGGACTTTAAGTTGAACAACACAGTGGCCTCGTTTTGCCCTGTCCTCGCCCCCGTCTCCAGCTCTAGTGTCTTCCTACATGCTGCAGTTGTGGTCCCCGGAGTACAGGAAAGAATTCATTTCAGATGCTAGACCTGTTCATTTGCATACTAGAAACTCCCTTCTCGTGGTGTCTATGGTGCAGAGGCATGCACAGCTCTTATGCATATTTGTAATATTTTCTTATTTGTATGTTTTACGCATAACAAGTTTTGGATCCTGAGATGATCCACTAAATGAACGCTGTAGGACTTTCATCCTGTGCCTCTCAGCTGCAACTTCTCTGGGCCCAGACTCTTCTGGGTCGTCAGCCCCAGTCAATAAAGAAGCAGTTTATGCCTCGTGATGGATCAGGAAACGGGAAACTGTTTTGTACAGCTCATTTTTTCCCTCCTTCAAACTCCCACATTTTCTGCTGTTTTATTTAGAAATCATGGCAGTTTGGCTCATGAACATTGAAGCCACAGCTCCAGTCAGTCAGCTCTGCTCGCAGCACTCTCTGAGCCAGCAACTACGCGACCAGCTTCTGTTCTCATTAACCATGATTCCAGCAGCCTGGGCCCACAGTCACCCACCACTCCCAAAACAAGGCCTTTCCTGGAAGTGTTTTAGAAATGCCAGCCCTGGCCCCACCCAAGATCTCAAGATCCCCAGAGGCCAGGTGTGCAGTAAGACTGTGTGAGGTAACCTTTAACAGTCTTGTTAACTGTGAGAAGTAATCTTGGAGTCCAACCTGCCAAGTGTTCCTACAGGCTGCAATGCCCTACAGGAAAGAGAATTTAATCAGGTTTCCAATGAAGATGAGAGCATCAGGCTTTTGTGGATATCTTTTACAGTTAAAAAAAAGAAAGATTAAAATATGTGTGGGGTGGATGGGGGAGAATAAAATATGGAGTGGAAAGAAAGAAAGAAAGAAAGAGAGAGAGAAAGGAAAGAAAAAATAAAAGTAACTTAAAAATGAAAAAAAAATATGTGTATGCTTGTGTGTGTGTAATGTATGTGTGTGTGTGTGGGGGGGGTGTGCACTTGAGTATAGGTGCCCTGGAGGACAGTGGACTCCCTGGAGCTGGAGATACTGGCAACTGTGAGCCACTCTATGTGGGTGCTGGGAACCAAATCCAGGTCCTCTGCAAGAGCAGCAGGTGCTCTTGTCTACGGCCATATCTCTCCACTCCCCTTGCTCGTGTTTTATTGTGGTCATCTACAAACAACAAAATGGTTACTTTTAGCAGAAAAACTGTTACTATTACTGACACACTGTTGTTTGGTAGAGAGGAGCTCAGAGAGGGGAGTCATGCAGGTTCTCATTTGGACTTGGGCCATGTTACACAAGGAGTAAGGCTTCTGACAAAGTCCAGTCTCAGAGCATACAGGGCATTTGACTCTCTTTAGAATGTTTATCTGGACTGTTCTGTCCAGCAATTCTAGAGCTGATCCAAAGAATTACAGAAAACGATAGTTTTGTACAGTGGTTTTTAAGACCTACTTGGTTGGCATCAGGGCAGGGCAGTAAGATAATTTCTGATTACTGACCACTTTGAGCCTGGCTGACTGGCAAGTAACTTCACCGGTCCTTAGTGAACCTCTGACTGGCAGAGGGGAAGCTGGCGACTCGAGATGGAAGTAAGAGGTGGGTCTAACTCAGAGAGGCAGCTCTGGTGGGTCTGGAGTCTTGTAACTCAGAAATGCACCCTACCAGCAGGTTCACAGGATACCAGAGCAGGAAGGGCTTTGCTCTGCCTACCCACCCAAGGGTGTTACATCTGATCTTCAGAAGCCACAAGGACACTGAGAGGAAAGCAATATGGGCCCGGACTGACCTGTGCAACCCTGTAACCTTGTGAGGACTTGAGGTGGGTAGCCCTAGTTGAGAAGCAGTGAAAAGCGAAAAGATTTCCAAAGATGCAGCTGTCCTTCGGTGAGAAGAGAGAACTGCAGAAGGTCGTTTGTTTGAAAAGTATTAAAATTCAACCTTTGAAGAAAAAAGACCAAAGCCCCAAGACCATTTAAGGTCACTGGTTTGTGACTGGTGTCTTTGCATAAAAGGAGAAAGTACCCTGAGTGACCTTGCAGATTATGGGGAAATGAAACACAGAGTGAGGCCTTCTGGTCCAGGCTCAGCAACTTCCCTTAAACTCAGAAGTTAGGGCAGCCCAAGGGAGGCCCTGCCTTTACTGAGTGTCCTTGTCACTCTGGACTTTGTCTGTGATACTAGCTGGCCATCTGAGGATCCTGGGGATTCTGCCATTCTAGTATCCAAGAGTCTCTTACAGTGAGCTCAAAGGTGACCTGTCCCAGACGTTAAGGACAAGCGGGTATTATGATCTGAATATAAACTCTACTGTTGATAGTACTGAGAGCAGAAATGTATCCAGCTGTGCTGAGTTATTAAGACAGAGGTTTCTGCCTGAGTTACTTGTCTTGTTTCTATGACTAGAGGCCCAGCAGAGAAAAATTGAGAAAGGGAGGGTTTATTTTAGCTCAGGTTCTACCATCTATCATGGTGGGAAGGCCCAGTGGCAGAATACAAAGCTGGTCAGATTCCTGTCCACAGTTGGTAAGCAGAGAGAGAGATGAATGCTGCTCAGCTTGCTTCTTCTTTCTATTCAGTTCTGGATCCCAGATCATAGGATGGTGCTGCCCACATTCAGGGTGGGTTGTTCCACCTCAGTTGATCTAGACATGCCCCAAAGTTTTTCTCCTAGGTGATTTTAAACTCTATTTGGTTGACAATCAAGAGTACTGTATTCATGATTGAGTCTGGGTAGCTTTATAGTGAGAGGAACAGGGACACATAGAGACATTCACACAATACACATTTACTCCTGCTGTGGGGAGAAGGCATGTGCGCCCATGAAACATGTTGTCTACAGGTGCATGTGTGGGGACCCATATGTGCAACATGCATGAGGAGGTCAAAAGACAGCCTCTGGGATTGACACTTGGATACCTTCTGCCTTTTGTTTGAGACAGCATCTCTCAATGGCTTGAAACATTGCCATATAGACTAGGCTAGCTGGCTTGTGAGCTTCCAGGGATCTATCTAAATCCACGTCCTGTCTTGTCCTCACTGTAATCAGAGTTGTGCACCACCATATCTGGCTTTTTACATGAGTTCTCTAGATCTAAACTTAGATCCTTGGACTTGTGAGGCAAGCGCTTTACAGACAGAGGCATCCTTCCAGCCCACTTAATTTCTTTATTAAATACTTTGTTTCTGGCATTTTGCCATAGTGCTAAATGAATAGAATCCAGGGGTTCTAGTGCCTCAAAGAGTGGCAGAACTAAGCTGTTAAAGCACTAATGAGGTGTTCATTGATTGTCAGGGTCTGTGCTGGGGGAGTGCAGCATTGCAGAAGTAACTTGGACAGATCCACCTTGTCTTTGAGGGGAACCAATGGGAAAGGTACAGAGGAGCAAGAGAGACCTGAGTTAGAGGGGTACTGTGAGGTCAGGTGCACAAAGACAAATGTACAGAACCAGGAGGCTGCAGAGGAGACACTGACTCTGTGGTCACATGAAGTCCTCCTTTTTCTCTACCCAGAAACCCTTGTTCTCTGTCTGCTTGGGTCTCCATGAGGATGAGAGTTGGTGTTTGAATAAACTAAAGAATCAAGGAAAGGAAAAGGGAAGGGAAATGTGGGCCAAGAGGACAGCATCTGTGAAAGTGAATGATGACATCACTAGCTCTGAGTGGAGCAGAGGGAACTGCTCATTACACTACAGTCACTTCCCGTCACAAACGGAACCCGGAACGGCTAATTTACAAGCCCACAGCAGCCACCACAGCAGGCAAGGTGAACCTACTATTGCTGGGAATGCTGTCACCCACCAAAAGCAATTTCTAAATATAAACTTCAACAGCTAAATAATAAATGTATTCTGCTTTGTGTGTAATTGCTTTAATTTATGGTTATTGTGTATAATTTGCATTACCTAATCATGTTTTAAAATGAAGCAATATATTGCATACAATTCTTGGGATTTCTGTAGGCATTCTGTCTCTTCTGTTCTCCCAGACTGCCATTCTGTATGGCACTAGGATTCTCTGGTTATTTTATTTTTATCAGGTAGGGAATCTAAGAACCTAAACACATGGTGACTGTCTCAGGAGGCCATGCTCCTGCCCACAGTGGCCATCTCAGTGGCTACTCAATCACCCACTGTGACAATTCCAGGAGCCACCCCACCTTCTCAGGAGGTCACATGAAATTCCCTGTAGCAACCAGCACAACTGACTCAACGTTTCCTTAAGTTTTACCCCAGCTTCCAACTTAGGTCTCAAGAAAGAAAGCCAAACGTGTCAGATCCATCCCCTATTCAGCCCTGCTCTATGTCAACTCTACAGCTTCCTTGGTGGTCACACGAAGCCCTCCTTTTCCTCTACCCAGAAGCCCTTGTTCTTTGTCTGCTTGGGTCTTTTTGTATTACAATACAGCAACCTCTGAACTGAGACCCTCTCCTTGTTTAAATGAAAGAATGTGATTTTTAATCCACTAGACACATGCTATGGCAGATAGACTTTGGGCTCAGAACAGCAGCCACAGTAAGTATGACCAATAAAGCCAGGTATAGTGGCACATGCCTCTAATCCCTTCATCTGAGATCCAGGTGGATCTCTCTGAATTCAAGGCCCATCTGTTCTATATGTGAAATGAAACAACAAAAAGAATGACAAATTAAGAGGCTGTAGAGATAGCTTAGCAGTTAAGAGAGTGTACATATTTCTCTTACAGAGAGCTCAAGTTTGGTTCCCAGCACTCACATCAGGTAGCTCACAGCCACACCAGCTATAGGGGATCTGATGCCCTCTTCTGGCCTCTGTGGGCACTGCACTTATGTGCACGCACCTACCTACATACAAATAACTAAAACTACAAAAAATGACTGACCAATAATCCATGAGACATAGAATGGAGTCTATACTAAGTGTAAAGGCAGAATTATGGAAGATTCTATGTGCTCAGCTTCATCTCTTCATGTCCAGAGAATAAGCAGATGAATAGCTTGGGACTAATACTACATGCTTACTTAGGAGAGGAGCCATAATCATGCAACCTTTGCTACTATGGAAGAAGGAAGGTCCACAGATGTCTCTGGATCCTTACAGGGCTCCTACTAGAGATATGAGACACAAAGAAAGAGGTCACATTAGACTATCCTTATATGTGCATATAGTTACAAGCAACACAAAGAACAGGCATATAACCACTAACATGAAGAGAGAAGAAGACAGGAGCTGAACTCCATCCAAGTGCACTGTGATAAATTCCCAGTGAGCTAGCCAGTCTCCAGTTTGAACCAAGGCTGCACCCAAATAGCAGATTTGATTTCCAAGTTTCTACTAAGCTTAATTTCATGCAAGTACATAGTGATAGTGTAGTGTGTGTGCGTGTGTGTGTGTGTGTGTGTGTGTGTGTGTGTGTATGTGAATGTAGTATATGCACGTGTGATATGTGTGTTCCCATGCATTCATGTGGAGGCCAAAAGGTAATATCAGGTATCCTGTTCTAATGAGCTTCATGTTATCCTCCTGAGAATCTTTCCCTGAATCTGAAACAAACCCCAGTATTTTGGGCCTATACCCTAACACTGATATTGCAGGTCCATATGGTCATGAGGCCACACTGACATTTTCTGTGAGTAATGGAGAATTGAATTCATGTCCTCGTGTTTGTATAGCAAGTGCTCTTACCCATGAAGCCACCTCTTGCTAAAATTTGTTATTGTGAACTTAAAACATCAGCAAAGAATGGAACTCTGGAGTTGGCATTTCTTACAATGCAATTCCATTGTGCTGTGTTCTAAAAGACGTGCCTAATATCTGATGATATACAAACACTGCTGGTAATAAGATACTGAATTTATATGATTCTTAACTACTGTGAGGATATGTCTAATCATGTTTAATTTCTACATTATGTGGGAAATGAAATAGTGTGTAATATGTATATTCCATGCATATATGTGTGTCTGTGTATGTGCATAGAGGGAGTATGTGTATCTGCGTGCTCAGCAGGGAGTATGTGTTATGGGGGTGGTGCATGGCCCTTGCATCATGTTACTTGCTCACAGATCTGCCTATACGCCTTAAGACAAGGAGCCCATGATAATCACACTTATTAGAGATATATATGCCATACAAAACACATCTTTAGACTCTCAGGCTGCCCCCAATCGTTCTTTGCAAGCCATCCTCAATTGTCAAGAAAATTGGGGATGCTGTGTGTTAGAATGGAGTGTTATCACAAATACCACAAATGAATCATGCCTGCTGGTCTGAAAGCTGAAGCCCTTCCTCCATTAGTGCTGAGCGTGAGCGTGCGACTTTTGGTAGCCAAGGGAACCTCAGTAAAGGAAGCAGAGGTATGCCGAACTCTGCAGTTGGGGCTCAGCAGTTGGGGCTCATCCCAGAAGGAAGGCCAGCCCAGCCTACACAACATTTACTGTAGAGAGAAGCTCTTGTGTACCGTATGGAAGCATCACCTGTCAATAAAAGCTGATGGCCTATGAGCTGAGGCAGGAAATAGGAGGTGGGAGTTCCAGGTGGGAGAGAGGAACTCTGAAATAGAGTCAGGCATGGGAAGACAGAAGCATGAAGCTGAGAAGAGGTAACCAGCCATATGGTACCCATAAAACAAAATGAACGGGTTAATTAAGTTGTGAGCTAGTCAGGGAATAAGGACTAGCTTATGGACTAGGAATTTATTCACAAATAATAAGGCTCAGAGTCATTATTTCTGGAACTGGGGTGCAGGTAGAAAACCCACAGTTGTAATTCATGAAGGAGAAGGACTGTAGAGACAGGGGACCAGAGAGCCACGAGTCCAACTGCAGTCACATGGATGAGCCAGGCAACATGAGCAAAACATCCTGGCAAGAAGCAGAGTTACAAAAGCAAACCACTTCTGTCCCAAGCCACCAGGCTTAGGCCTATCTGTTACAGATCCGCATGTATATCCTTAGGACAGGTAGACTAAGGAAAAACAAACATGTCACCCCACATGCGGGGTGGGACTTGGGAGTTCTATAGCAGGCCCACTTCCTGTCCTCTCTCCATTCCCTGCCTATGGGTGCAGTGTGACCAACTGCCTCAGTCTCACTGCCTTCCCTACGATGGGCTACTCAGCCTTAAACCCTGAAGCAAAGCTGCTTTCATCGGGTATTTTGTCATAGCAAGGAGAAGAATAAGAGCTCCATTCCAGAACCACTGAGAAATCACTGCAGTTAACTTACCCACTTGTTCGTGATTCTCTCTGTGTGTAACACTCTGGAAATGACTGGCTTCTACCAAGCACAAGCACATGTGGACAGCTGTGGAGTGGTGATAGCCAGATGATTGGAGGACGGGATGACAAAGGCCTTCCCTTAGTGGTCACATAGCTCTTGACCATAGGTCAACAATAGAACCCAGGCCTCCCCCTTTATCTTCTTTTGGGCAACAGCTGCTCCTCTTTGACAAGACGAGGGGCTCTGGCCTTGGATCTCAGACATCTCAGAGCTAAGGGTCACATGGCAGTGTTAAGTAAGAGGCTGCTACTTGGGACTGCTGAGTGTTCTGGCTTCAAAGTGATCTTTGGGTAAACAAGAGCCACAAGCAGTGTCTCCCAGAGAGATACTCAGCAAGACAGAGGATGAAGCAACTTATTCATTCATTATTGATACACACATATGTCAGAGCAGGATCTGAGCTAGCAGGGCCCATGGTGTGCAAGATGATCCCCTTGGCTGGGTATATAGAACTGGAGGTGTTTATAGGACTTGACTTAAAAATCTCTGCCCTTTATTGTTATGTTCCTGTTTGCTTGTGAAGTCTTCAAACGAATATGAGCCATTTTAAAGACATTAAGGACGTAGCACAAACCTGTTTGCCGTACTCAAGGGCCACAAGAGATCTACCCCTAAAAGAACAAAATGCCACATTTACATTTGTGGGATAAGGAGATCAGGGTTGCCTCCTGTCACAGTGCTCTAGCCTCAACCGATCAGGAGACAATGGTTTTGGAAAGCAATTTGCAAATGGGTGGTACAACAGACACACATTTTCCACTGGGCGGGGAGTGTGGAGAAAAACACATGCTAGAAACAAATTTTAATCATCATAAATCAGGCTTCCATTTGCTCAACTGTAATAACACAATCCGCAGCTCATTATGAGGCTTCATGCCGCCTTCAAAACACAATCGCTCCTGCAGGACACGCAGCATGGGTTGTTGCATCTGACGTGCAACCAATTACATCTTGTGTCAGCTCTGCTTATATACTGTTGGGAAGGGAGACCGACAGAGAGAGGGATTTCAGCAACTGGATTGCCCTCACACTGAGATGTCACTGAGCTGCAGAAATAGTGAGAGAGACCCTGTCTCGAAAAATAAGATGGAGGGGCTGGAGAGATGGCTCAGCAGTTAAGAGCACTAGCTGCTCTTCCAGAGGACATCACAGCTTGTAACCATCTGTAAATTCAGGTCTAGGAGCTACAACAACCTCTTCTGGCCTTCACAGGCACCAGATAGACATATATGATACACAGACATAAATGCAGGCAGAACATTAATATACATAAAATAAAATAAGGTAGAGAAGAGGAAGACATCCAACGTCAACCTCTGGCCTCCACATGCACCTGCATGAGTCAGTACACTCAACATAAGCCATATAATACACAATACACCATACAATACACAATATGGCACATATACCATACAATACAAACATATATCTCAAGGCCAGAATGTCTATAGACTATCAGGCCCTTTTGACTAGAATGAGTAAAAACTAGACGGCTACAAACACAATAAGCCAAGGCAAGGGGGAATTGGCAAGGAAAAGACTCCCTGCAGTAGCCCCAGTGTCAACTCGGACATCCACTGTCAAAGCAAAGTCACGGCACTTGCTCTCCCCCAGCCAACAAATTCAGAGTCAGCTTGCATCACTTTGGTGGTGGTGTATTAAACTGCTTTGGCTCCTGGAGGGTGTTTTGGTGAATGAAAGACACACATATGCCGACTAAATTTTGATATGCCTCAGACTAGCTCAATGGCTGGGCATTTCTAATCCTCCCCTCAGTGAGCATACATACTCCCCTCCTTTTCTGAGTCAACTTGCTAAATCAACATTTTATCTCTGCTACCCCAGACCCAACTAGGGGAGTGACTATTAGGGCCATTTTCCCGAACTCTTACATGTCTGGCTGATCATGGTGATTTTCTGTCTCTCCTCTCCTTCCTGGCCCATCGCCTGCACAATCTAAAAGTTCCGCCTCTGTCTTTCTGCCCAGCCATTGGCTGTGTGGCGAGTCTTTATTATCAACTGAAGCTAGCTGGGGGCAGGGACCCTCAGGTCTACAAGCATGGCTTTTTGGGAGCCGAAATATGACTAAGCATTAGAATCAATCCCCAACATACTTTCACTAGAGAGGGCACGCTGATGTGTAGGTTAGGAAAATGGCTGCCTAGATTTCTTCTGAAGGAATCTGAGGGCTGCCTTTGCTAAGCATGGGGCTTTATAAGAATACACAGTTATCTGATGGGGGATGATGCTGGGATGAGGGGCGAGGGCTCTTTGGCTTGAGGTTGTTCCACTTTGCTGAATCTACTCAGCTCTGTGAACAGTCACACTGATCAGAGCAGAAGGGTTTTCCCAGGACTACAACACAGGGTCAGCTTGGGCTGTCTCCTGCTAGAGGGCACGTGTGCTCCTCTTCCACTCTGCTCTTGTGTTTTCTCACTGACTCTAGAGCCTATAGCTCTCCCAGCCTTACCAGAAGGACCACGCTAAACCATAAGGCCAGGATGTTTATGCAGGCTGGTGCCAGCAGAGAGAAACTCAGCAGTTCCTGGGTTAGGTAACCACCCATTAGCCTGCAAACCTCTAGGGAAGACTGCTTGCACATGAGATGGAAAAACATCTTTTGAAACTGTGCCCATGACCAATGGTCAATTACCGAACTTTAGTCCACTGCAGAAAATCAATAAAGCCACTAAATCCTTTGATGGGTGAACAACCCATTGCTCTCAATGCCCTGTGGCTTCGGCTGAGGTCCCAGTAAAGCTTTGCTTATTTTGTTTGTAACATGTAGCTTAGGCTCACACACACACACACACACACACACACACACACACACACCCCTATACAAATATTTTTATTTTATGTGAACACCTTGCCTTCATGTATGTCTATTCACTACATGTGTGCCTGGTGTCTGTAGAGGTAAGAAGAAGACACCTGGAACTAGAGTTACAGATGGTGTGAAGTGTGATGTGCATCCTCCTCATCACTGAGCTATCTCTACCCCAGCTCAGGCCCATTTCTACTTTAAGTTGTAAGATTCTACCATCCAGTACTCAAGCTCTGTGGGTCCATGTGCCTCAGAGACACTGGGAACCACCAGGCTTTCTCCCAGGGTCTACAAGATCACATCCCTCTTTTCACTGATAATGTGGTATAGCTCTTTCACCCCCTAATGATCTCAGGAGTGTAAGTGGATTTTCCTAAGAGCTACAGTAGATACGATGACAGCCTCATTCCAGCAGCTGAGGCATGTGCTTGGGTCTAAAAAGTTCCCAGTTGCTATCTCTCTAGGTGATAAATATCAAATAGAAATTCTTTTGGGGGGAGGATTCCTGAATAATTCTTAAAGGTTTAAAGAAGTCCCGAGAGCCCAAACTCTGAGGATTGCTATACAAGGTTAAGTCTGAAAGACAATGGACACTCATGGGCCAGTATATGAGTAGAGTCTAGAGCTAGAGTTTACAACAGAGGAGGACAGAGGCAAGGGCAGAAAGGATGGGGCTCTCATTTAGTTATTTCACAGCTGACTCATAAGGAGACATTGTTGACACTATGTATTGAGCAGGCCCAGCCACCACCCTATGGCATAGGGGGTGCTATGTGCGTCTCCCTCTGGCAGTTAACTCTCCTAAACTCCTAACTGTAGCTCACCTCCTCTCACCCCTCACAGGCACGCCAGAGGGAGAAGCACATTGGTAGGAAACAGCCATAGCTCTCACCTCCTTAGCACTATCTTCCTGCCCTTGCTTTCCTTACCTTACCATCAGCACTTGGCTGGTATCTCTGAAGACTTCTGTATTAACTAGGATGCATTAGGAGGGGAAGGACATACATAGAAAGCAGACAACAGAGCTGACACTAGGCCAGGGGCCCGCCCTCCATGGAACATAGGATTAGACCCATTTTAGAGACTAGGGAATAGAGGTAGAGTGTGAGTTACTTACTCAGGTTTAAACAATTAAGTCTTATCTGATGCCAAAATCTAGATAATACATCTTAGGTCCACTATTCTGAAATACTAGATTGACATCAGCATCAAGATCATTTAGGGAGTTTTTAAAAGTTCACATTAGTCAGATCTACCCCTGAAGGTGCTAATTCCATAGATGTGGCTGGGATTCTGGAACCTTCAGAACTTATCAGAGGACCCACTTCTGCTTGGCCTCAGTGACAAATGCCATTTGGGGAGGTGGAGAGCTTGCCCCGGCCAACACACCTGGCTGTCTGTCTTTGGGTCATATTTTCCTTGAAGAAATAAGACTTTTAGTGTTATGCGAGAATTGTTCTTTGTATGAGGACAAGCAGATACCAGGTAACTAGAGAAAGTGGCCCATGAGTGTGTCACCCAGAGACTCCATTGCCAGGGGTCACCCATACATGCTTGCAGATCTTGGTTCTGCCTACAGGTTTCTATAACACCCACCTCTGCAACATACTGATGCTTGGGAAATACTTTGAGAACTGAATTGAATGTGGTAAAGTAGGTAAAGTGACTCAGTAGCCTCATGTATGGGTGAAAGACAGGCATGACTCCCATATGACCATGGGATACAGTTTGACAATCTGATGCTATGGGCCTGAAAGTACCTAAGTTCTAGACTGAGGCTCAGCTGGAGCAGGCCACTATGGCTCCTTGGTAACTGGGGGCTGTGTCCTAACTTAGGGGTCTCTGTCTCAGCATGCAGGAAGTCTCAATTTCCCATGCTACATAGAACAGACCTCAAGTCAGCATGGCTGCCTGTGGATCCATCTAAATTTGAGGCTGGAGTGGGAGAGGGCCTACTTGGTGAGACAATATGGTGGGAAACCCTACTGCCTTACCAGAAATATGCCAACAAGAACTCAAGTCAAGGGCAGGACAAGTATGCAGACAATCTGACTCCTGATATATATGTTGACTTCCACATAGACCTTATGTTGGTCTCTTCTCCCATTGTGGCATCAAAATACTCGTTCAAACCAATATAACCAAGGGCAAATTCTTTCTAGCTCACAGGCAGAGGGTGCAGCCCACCGTAGAAATGCAGGGCAGCAGACACTTGAGGCAGCAGGTCACATTGCCCTTGGAGTCAAGAAGACACAAAGAGAGCCAACTGCTCAGTTTGCTCTCTCTCTTTATACAGTCCAAACTGTAGCTCATAGATGATGCTACCCACATTTAGGTCAAGTCCCCTCATTCCAACTTACTGTATCTAAAAGTCTCTCACAGAAATGCTGACAGGCTTGTTTCTCAGTCCTATCAGGATGACATCATCGATCCCATGCAGAGATAGCTGGCATAGGTCCCGAATCACAAATTCTAGCAATTCATGACACAGACTCAATTCAGGGTTGGGCACCCTCCTGGAGAGAAAGGTCACTTAGCCACCAAAGTCTCTTCCACAGGGCTAGTCTCCACAGACAGAGAAAGGGATGGTACTGTGAGAATTTTACAAGCTCCATCTCAAACACTGACCCTTGGTAACCTGCCCGTGGATTACAGTTTATGCGCATATGATAGGGCTAGGGAAGCAGGGCCTGTCAAGTAAGAACTTGAAGTGTCCTCAGCTTTGGCCCTTCTTCTCCAGTTGGTGACAATACTTTGGGAGCTATGGAGCTTTTAGAAGGCAGGGGCTTAGGGGGACAGGAAAAGTGTCTCAGAAGTTGATAGTCTAGCCAACTCTGGGTTCTGGTCTTGTTTTCTTTACTGTCCGGTAAGACATGATGTGTGCTGTCTTAGACATACACTCTACTCCATCTTTCCTGTTGTGATTGACATAAGCCAAAATAAATCCCTCCTTTAAGTTGTTTCTGTCAGATGTTCTGATCACACCCGTGGGACGTATGTCACCTGCGAGTGATGCAATAAGATCAAGCAGATTTTCACCTCCTAGCCATCTTCACTGTCAACTCTACGAAGTCACCTCAGTTCATGCAGCCACGGGGATGGTCCCAGTGATGGAGGGAAGAGAAAGGGATCAAGTGTGAGACCACTTCCCAGGTGGAGAATGCAGCCTGCCATTGACAGGGGCTTGCCCATCATATCATCTGCTCCCTGCACTCCCTGTTTGCCCAGCTGTACCTTGCTGTACCTTGTTTATGTTTCCCGTGCTGCATCCTGTCAGCGGGTAACCTCCTTTAAGTCTCACAACAGTCCAGAGTGTGAGCAGGCAGGGTTAGTGCAGCTAGTTCTGTTCTGTGGATCAGGTAATGGTATTATAAAGTTGTTAAATGAGTCATTGAAACAACTCTCTCAGAGTCTTCCACACACACACACATACACGCACACATACACGCACATACACACATACACACGCACACACGCACACGCGCACACACATGCACTCGTGCACATGTGCACACACACACACACACACACACACACACACACACACACACACTGTGTGCCTACCTGACCTTTCTCTAAATCCTAAAACACTGTTTTCCAGTGATTATTCTGGACCATCTTCTGCTTTCTGGAACTATTTCCTTCTCTAAGAGCCCCCCTTCTACACCCAAGGTGCGCACAATGGCTCAAATTTTCTTCTCAGTCCCCATCCCTGCAATAGTATTTGCCTTTTCTCCTACAGAAGGGCACTCTTTCCCTCTGCTGCTCCTTGACTGACTCTGGAGTCTGCTCTTATCTATTATCAGCCTCCCTAACCCCTGCTTGGCTGGGTCACCTAATTTCCCTTCTACCTCCAGCTCTTATTAGTCTTGCTCCAGAAACCCACAGCCCTGCCATGATAACAAAGGATGTGTGCGTTTGTGAGGACCACTTTGCACACTGATGTAGCTGGAGAAGGGCACCTTGCTGCATACTAATAATGCTTTAATCACATGGTCCTGACGTGGCTCCACAGGGAGAGCTGAGCAGTTTTTGCTGCATCCTAGTGTGACTGAAGAAGCCTGGGTTTAAGGAGGCAAGGACCATGAAGCATGTGATATCACCAAGAAAATCATAATGATATATGAGATTATACCAGAAAAATTAACCACTTTCAAGAAGCCAAAGGAACCTGCTTGAATATAGATCAATGCATAGTGAACTGGATGCTCCTCTTTGTTGTCTGATAATAGTCTTTCTGGTAAGGTCTTGCTTGAACATGACCTGGGCTCCTGGAGAACTGTCTCACCCTCTGATGGCATGTGGATGTCACAAAGGATGTGTGAGTATTCTTACAAATATAGGTGATTGATCTCAACTGTGGAACCTGTATCCACAGCGCAGCCTGTTCAGTAGAGCTTCGTGTGGAGTGCTCTGTACCCTATTTTCTTGGCTCTGCCTGTGAACAGTGTCCAGGGCCTGCCTCAGGCCTTCTACCAGAAGAAGGACACAACAGGCCAGGATGGAAGTTTTACATCTGTCTGGAGAAGATGTTATTTCCCATTTTGCTCAGAGCATACCTTGAGTCTAAAACAATAGACAGCAATATCTTTTACAGTTACTGAGCCCTGTCTAGAAATTAAATCAGCTTTTAAGAAAACATGTAAATACATACACACAGAGACACACACAGACACACATAGAGAGAGAGAGAGTTGAAAACAACCTACATATCTAATAAACTTGTAATTTATCACATGAGGGACAATTTCGGGAATCACAGCAAAAAGCTATACAAGGCAGTAAGTGGCTGAACCCCACTGAGGCCCCGACACTTAGAACAGAGCTTATCTAACCTGTCTGTGTGGCTCAGCCCAACACTGTCTTCTTTCTTGATCACTGGCTAATTTACAGTAGGTATTGAGTTAGAAATGAAGGGTATAAGACACCCAGGTGGTGGCTCTCATTAATGACATCATACGGAAGACCAAAGAGGAGCTGCATGGTAAACTCCAGATCAGGTTCTAGGGTCATGGGATCAGGATAGGGTAATCACAGTTCTGAAGCCAGTAGTGTTCCAACTGCCTGGGTACATTTGGAGATGGCTCCAGTGTGCAGAGGGGATGACTTTGCAAACCATCCCTTTGCCAGGAGCTCACTGCAGTAAAACTCAGCCCTATTCTGCCCTGGCACTGCACTGCCAATAGGATCTGGGAGCTGAACTCAAGCCCCTGAATTCACAGCCATGGTGCTGAGAGTAAAAGGGAATATCTCTGATTTTGAAACCCGGTATTACAAAATACTAAAGCCCAGAGCTGTTCAAGGTGGAGAAGCCAGCCCGCTCTGCAGAGCACAACCACCTTTGTCCTTCACAGGCCTGCCTCCCACTTGAGGCAGAAATGAATGACCTTGACCTCAGTTCCAACCCATCAGTGCAGTGCACACAGCTTGAGTGGGGTCCCCGTGGCCACCATGGGTGACTGTGCTCATGGTCCGGCTGCTTATTGGCAGGGCGGCAGGACACAGGACCTGACACTGCGGGCCTTTTCTCCCTCCTCCACTAGCAGCCAGTGGGCGGGCTTGCTCCGCCAGCTGCCATGGCAACGGGAAGATGGCTCTGTGGTGCCCAGAACAGATGTCACATGGGCCGCTGTGCTTGTGTTGGGGGTGGGGAGCTTGGTGGGGGCACCAGGGGAGGGGCTGTGCCTTTGGAGTTAAATGGTCCCACCAGAGGGAGTAAGCCACATTTGGAAGGAAGTGCCGAGCAGTAGAATCTATTTTCTTTCTTGTCCCCTTCCTTTAAGCGCTAAACATACATGCACAAACACAAATGGCCTTTCATCTCCGCTCCTGAGGTGCTGGAGGCTCACAGCTTTCTGGGCGGACATGAAAGCTGTTATCTCTCCAAGCCTCAAATGAACATCGCCTCAGTGGCCCAACCTTGAGCAGGCAGCCCTCTGTTGTTTTTAAGGGACTGGCCGGGAGGCTCCATTTGGGTGAGTCCAAGGAACCTAGAATCATACAGAGCATAGACCAATCAAGGGGAAATTGAAAGGCAAACACACTGGGCTCTGTAGGCAATGACAAACCCAGCTCCAGGCTTCATAAGCTTGCCACTGAAATGAAAGAGTCCCTATGTCCCCTTCCTCCTCCCCGTGGGGTCTCTGATCATATCACGCCAAAGGCCATTTTATACAGACTAAACTGGGGCAAGGCTTATAAATCTACCTGTCGGAACCCAAAGGCTCTTTGTTCCTGGAATAGATCTATCCTAGTCTGACTGCCACATTAAAAAATTTCCACTACTTCCCATTTCTCCTACACAGAACTGATGTATATGTGTAAATTAATATGACAAATCCATATTCATTGGTAAGATAAGATATTATGTGAATACTAGGAAAATGCCAGGCATCTGTGGCCTATTTTCCTCTCTGCTTGAGACCCCAACCTCAGACCATGGGATCTTAGAGACAAGGGGGAGAAGGTCTAGGTGCTATCTTAATCAGATGCGTGACAGTCATTGCATGTGTGGGAGGATGGGGAAATGCTACACATAGTTATTTTGCACTGGGGTTTAATTCACAGGACCAGCATGCTGGGAGGGGCTGCTTTGTGCCAAGGAATGCCATAGGGAGGAGGGGGAGGCGAGCAAAGCCAAGATCTCATTCATCACCAAGAGGCAGAAACAGCACAGAAACTCTTATAATGGGTCTGATGAAGTGAACGTTGCAAGCAAAGCATTATGGGAATGTGGAGAGAAGCAGGCTCTGAGAGAGGTGTCCTGGGGTGTGAAGAGATGAGCAGGAAGAGTCTGGAATTGACAGAGCACCTGTGCTGTGACAGACATGTTATAGACACAGCACACCGGATGGATCACAGAACTCCCTAAGAGGCAGTCACCGTTTTTAAGTCTTATTTTTTTTTTTTTTTAAAGTCAGAAAACCTATGCTTAGAGTGGTTTACAGTCCAAGGTCACTCACCAAGGACACAGCCATGCTGCCCTGTGTTCCCGCCTACAGACTGACAGAAGACGCAGCCCAGCACAGAACACAGCTACAAGCGTATCGGTCGTTTTTCTGATCTTCACCTAAACAACAAGGTTCAAAGATCATGGGTCTCAAAACAGTCCCTGCTGCTTTCCTCACACACTTAAACACATAGCAATTGAAATACAAAGATTCGTTCCTCTGGATATAGCCTAGAATCTTCTCATGGGTCACAATGAGTGCTACTGGGACTTCTCCATGCCCTTGAAATGTGAGTAGGGGTGCCCCACAAACTGTATTCATTCATTTAAGCATCACTCTATGTTACTAGGGGCTTTTGTGTGTGTGTGTGTTTGTCTATACCTTCATTAAAATGACACCTCCCCAGCCCTGCCAAGATTGCTGTATTTTATCAACAATCTGGTCTGCACCTGAAATCTTCAGGCGTTTGTGGTTCACCTGAATGAAAGGCAATGATCAAGTGTGAAAGATTGCCTGACAGTGCCCAGGTTTGTGCATCTCTAGGAAGGTGCCACTGCAAGCCAAAGTCCCCCACAGAAGACTAGCTTCCTTGGCACTGCAGTGAAAGTCTACAGCCACCAGGGGGCAGTAACACAAACCAGATTTGCTTCCTTCGGGCCTGAATGTGGATGTGCCCGGTTTAATGTGTAAAGCCCATTATTACGAGCTTTTCCTCTCCCCACCCCCTATTAATGAACAAATGCCCAGGGGTAATGCAGAGATTTCTAAATACAGTGCAAGAAAGGGCAGTCTGTACTCATACACAGGGAGTCTAACATGCAGTAATAAGTGGAAATGAAAATAATCAAGATGCAAGTGAGCCATTAGGCTAAAGAGCTAGCCCTCTGTCTGGCTGCAAACACAGAAATGCAGATGCCTGGCTCACAGAAACAGGCATTTTAAAAATATTTATTTCACAAGTTCCTATTTAGAGTTCATAATACCATCCATAATTACAACCTCCAAGCTCCAAAAGGGGTCTAGTAGGAATTCCATATCTAGTACGGAGCACAGAGAGGGATGGTTCTCTCAGCCTAAGGTAAATGCATGAATTATTCAGGAACTTCCATGGGCATTTTAAATCATAACTTTGTGCTGTAAACAATAGCACACGTTAAAAAAAAGATAAAAGATGAAAAACTGTCTAATCCCAAACCATAAAACAGCTACTGACACCCACAGTCTCCTAATGGTTGTCGTGGCTTTTCATAGGAATCCTTTGGCATGATTACAGGTTTTAAACATAGCTGCAGAGAGAATATAATAACCCGGAACCTACTTCTTCCCTGGGAACAAAGAATCCGGAATGGTCCTACCATTTTCGTGACAAAGGGAAGATTACACAGTCCTTTCTATTAAGTTGTTTGGAATTTGAGGCCTGTGGAAAAGGTGACAAGGCCACTGCTAGCAGTCTTGTCTCTGGAGTCACCCCATTACATCCCAATATTTATGACCTGCTATAGAGATTACACCAGCCATTATCCACACAACATGGCTGAAACACACGTGGAATTCTGAGTCAAGTGACCATAACCCTCTACATTTTCTCTTGGGGTTGTTCTGGGAATGAAAATGTACCCCTCTGGGCTTCAGTTTCCTAGCAACAAAGGTAGGAGAACAGATCTTGCCCTGTGTGCCCTTGTGTGGTGTGAAGGTCATTCGGCATAATGGGAGGAAAAAAATGCTAAGAACCCTTGAGATTTCCGAAGACTCTCCAGTTCACAGGAGGAACTGAAGCTGCAGAGACTAATCCAAGGTCATGTGGGTGAAGGCAGAGCCAGGGCCCCAGCTGGCCGTTCTCATCCAAGGCTATGTTTCTTCACGTCTCTCTGAGGAGCAGAGCACATACAACACAGCTGTCTCAGTCTGCTCTGGAAAAATACCTCAGACTGGAGGCACACAGCAGGACTGTGGACTTGGGTAAAGGGCAAGGTGTAGCAAGGCAGGTTGTATTGCAAGGCCCTTTCTCTTGCCTTGTAGATGCTTAGGTTGTGTTTACACATCTTTCCGGAACACAGGAGTTAAAACAGAAAGTAGCCCCCTGGTGCCTACTGTCTTTTCTTCTAAGGGCATGAATCCTTCCATGGGAGTTTTTATCTGTATGACCTCATCTAACCCAAATTACCCAGATCAAAAACCATCACACTAGGGGAGGGGAAGGCTTTAGCAGAGGAGTTTCAATGGAGATAGTCCAGAAATATTCAGCCCATAATAAAAGACAATATGACAGACTTGTTCATCTCCCCATCTCTTTAATTTAGGTCAACAAATATTCTCAGGCCATGTACTAGGAGACAAGCACAATTGCAGGCACTGTGGACACAAAGATGAATGGGAGCCCCCAAAAGGATGGCTTAGGACAGAAATGTCAGAATAGGTCCTAGGAAATTCTCTTCAGGGAAGAGTCTGTGAGGCTTGTGAACACTAGGGAATGTACCGAGACTGGTTGGTTACAACCTTCCCAAGATCTTTCTTCAGATGGCTCTGCTCAAAACAACTATAGTATGAGTCTGGATGCTAATCAGTACATAATTAATATTTGATAAGGTAATTAATTTATTAATTTGCTGGGGAAGGGAAAGAAATAAGTCATTTTCAGCCTACAGATGCCTGGAAGGAGCCACATAGGATCTGCATGTGCCTCTTGGGGTGTGGGTGTCACCAGTCTGGTTGTACTCTGGTAGTACTGGTATTATGGAATAATTGTTGTATATAATGGATTTTTGAGTTGAGATGGCATAATTTAAGCTATTTTGGGGTCTCATAAACTAAAAGGACTCAGCTTCAACTTATGTACAAATGCCACTGTAAGTGGTTTATGTGTGTGTGTGTGTGTGTGTGTGTGTGTGTGTGTTTGTTGGATAAAAGAAAGGAAGGAAAATAGAAATATATAAAATGTCATTCAATTCTTATAGCAAACTCAAGCTCAAACACAGTAACTAAGGCAGTACTAGACCATTCTTGCCAATCATCCGAATGTTATTTTGAAAAGAGAGAGGAAGGAGAGAGGTAAGGAGGAAAAGGGGAAAGGAGAGAGGGAGAGAGGAGAGAGAGAGAGAGAGGGAGAGAGGGAGGTAGGGAGGTAGGGAGGGAGAAAGGGAGAGAGAGGGAGAGAGAGGGAGAAAGAGAGAGATTTCTTTCATGAACATTCTTCCAGCCCTGAGGATTACTCTTGCACACTGTTTTCTGGTGTGCCCCCTTATCTTAGGAGTGAAGATCTTTTTTGAAGGTAGAGGGAATAAACATGCAGATTCCAACCTCCTTGCAAAAGCAGATAAAGGCCACAGACAGTCATCCCTGCAAGGACACCTCTGTCTAACTCTGGGCTTCTTAGGTATCCAGAAGTCCTACAGCTTCATTCAAAGACCCCAGGCCTTGGTTGGGAGGGAATTACATGTTACACTGTAGACATATGATGAGTGGAACTGTTACTAGAAGATTTTGTGATGATTGCATGGAGTCTGGGAGACCAAGCTAACAGCTGGGTCTCAGACACGCACTACGGAAGCCGTGGAAGAGTCAGACACCAGAGAGGGAAATGGTCTGGATGATATTTATGATGGCCACTCTGGCTCTCTGTGTAGGCAGCACTAGTAACAGAGAAGTAAAAAGTCCATTGGTCAGGAAACAGATGGTGGTACATAAGTGATGGTGGCGACTGTGGCTAATGACAGAGAAGCAGGTATGGGAGCTGTAACCATGGGCAGAATCCAGAGGTTGTGGCTTCAATGTGAAATGCTTCTCAGAGGCTCGTGTATTTGAATGGTTCTTGGGCTCTGAGGTAAAGCACAGCTTTAGGAAGTGAATTAGTAGGGGCAGGTCTTGAGGTTCCTCAGCCCACTCCACTCTTTTTCTCTCTGTTTCTTGACTGTGAAAGCAGTGTGATTGGCCACCATGCCTTCCCTACTATGATGGGCCGTGTCCATCTTCAACTTCAAGTCAAAAGAAATCCTTTCCCCCTGACGTTGCTTCTGCTCAAGTCTTTTGCTACAGCAATGAGGACAGATACTAATGCACCTGGGCAGCTTGGTAAAGCAGTGGTAAGGGACAAGGGAGCACAGGGATAGATCCACAGTGGCTCCCAGGGTGTCATCAGTGGGGAACAGAAGGAACCAGGGACTCGCTTATCAAGTCTTCAGTCTGTGGCTTGTTGTGTGGACAAGGATATGGAAATAAACAAGTGGGTATACTTCTATGCAGGAATCTGGAAGCCATGGGTTTTTTTTTAGGTCCATGAACCTGTGTATCGTTGTATAGAGTCAGCATTTACACTACACAAGAGCAAGGTGGCAGAAACTTCATCAGTAGTACAGGTGGGGAGGTTATTTGAGAACACAATCTTTCCTTCTTTTCATCTCTGTCTCTTTCTGTGTACCCCAACACACACACACACACACACACACACATGCACACACATCTCCATGCATGTCAGGGCCTTGCTAGGAAGATGTAGCACTAGTGAATATCTGGCTACAATCTAAGTGGAAAGAGAACCAAATAATCGAAGATGAGCCTTTATTTTAAAAATTGCTGGCTGTTTTGAAGCAATCATCACATACTGTTTTATATATTTCTTTTTGAGCACTTTTCTTTAAATTACACATTGTATTGCATATAATCAAATGCATAGATGATAGATGACAAATTGACAAATAATTGAAAATTAAGATAAAATTATAGAAATTATTCAAGACCATGTCGATATAGAGAAGATCTAGATGGCTGCATAGATGGAGGAGTGAGTGGATGGGAGAGTGGTCTGGTTGCTGGGAGAAAGGCTGTGTAAATGGATGGATGGGTAGACGGATAGGCAGACCAGGTAGTAGGTGAAAGTATGGGTGGATGGATGGGTGGGTGGATAGATGAACAGACAGAGAGACTAAAAAGACAGATTTTTAAACACTGTTTTATATTTGAAATACAGTAATTAAGAATATTCTTCAGAAAGGTGCTGTGCTTATCAGAGTACAGTATGCTCTGAAATGTACTGGGGGGGGGGCTGACTTTTCTTCTCTCCTGACAAGAAAAATATCCAAAGGAATCATGTTTTCCATTCATGTGTCTTGAGGAGTTGGGAAGAAGTTGAGTCATATGCTTGGGCCACAATGACCACATCTATTCTCTACATCTCAGGACCCACCACCTTCCAGAGGTTAAAATACTAAATTCATGAATGAAGAAGAGTCCCATTTTGAGTATGAAGGAATCCCACATAGATCGCACCCTTACCAGTCCCAGAGGGTCTGATTCATTCGAGTGAGGTTGGGAAGATGAAGTATGGGTTTCACTCCTGAAGATTTGACCCTCCTGCTTGGGCCTTCCTGCCTCCACCCACCATCAGGAGATTGGAAGTGAGAAGAATTCTTCAGGTTGTTGGTGGGCCTGAGATTGACAGACCAGCTAACCATGCAGAAAACCATACTTTGGAGGGAAAAAAAAAATCACTTTTGGTTTCTAGCTCCTCAGCACTCCTACACATCTAATTAGCTCAACAATCGGTCCCTGTGATAAAATCAGCTAATTTTATGTTCAAACGGCTGCTTTGTGGTAAGCAGTGCAGTCACTCCAACACCATATATAAAGAAGTTGCTGAAGAAGCCGGTTCCTGCAGATCACTGGGGGACAAACTAGCAGAGGCTATCAAATTAGTAACCTAAGTCAACAGCACAGTTAGTGTGCAAGGGTCCCTGCAGACTCCGAGATCAGTGGGCCAGGATGGAAGGCCTGTAATGGCGACCTCTGAAGGGAAAGAGGGCATGTGGAATGAACTGAAGGAGTATCTAATCTTAGCATAAGCCTGAATGTTTGGGCAAGATTATGGAAGGCAAGAGTCTAACTGGTATTGTGAAGAAACGATGCTCCTAAGAGTAAATGTCCTTATTGTCAGAAATTTGCCCAAGGTCAGCTTTGACATAAGGCGCAGGCAAGGCCATTCAGGACTGCTCTCTGGACAGCCCTGGTGACAAAAGGCAGAATCTAGGACCAACCTTGATGATGTGGAGCTATTTGGAAGTCAGAATACTTTTAAGGTAAATGTAAAAGAAGAGATGGTTTATTTATCGAATAAAAGACAATTGTGTCACCTTTCATAGGGACATTATTGACTTATTTTGAGGTAGGTTTCAGATATCAGTTACACAAAGAGAATGGGTAGACATTCACAGGAACTCTCAAGGTAGAAACAAAGTCTCAGAACTATACCAATACATACAATTTTAAACAAAGATACAGAGATATACACAACTACATCTAAGTGTATCTATTACATCTACACATAGATAGATGGTAAATTGATAGATGGTAAACAGGTGATAGATGATAAATAACATAGATAAATGATAGCTAAGTGGCAGATAGATGATAGAGATACATAGGTAATTGATGGATAAATAACCAAAGATTTGTAAAAGATTTCATTTATATACAAACTTAGAAGAGAGATTGGCATTCAGTAAATACCCTTTTGTGCAGTTGCAATCCTACTATGACTACCTCCACCATTATAAGGCTGTTTATGCACTGCACATCCCTCTGCTCATAACTTCTGTATCTAAAGCTGTTTCCCACTTGACTACACGATCACAGCAGGAGGTTCTCCTGGAAAGTCACCTCAAGCTTTTCTTCCACAGCTCCATCACAACCTCAGAGAGCCTCGTGGTGGGACCAGCCTTTGGAACTAGCAGTGTTTCTTGGCTAGGGAACAGAGTTGTGGGGGAAGGGAACTTTGTGGATAATGGCTTTTGATACTGCTTACACATGGTGATGGTTAGCTTTGTCAATTTGATACAACATACAATCAATCACCTTGAATGAGAGTCTCAGTAAGGGCTTACCTACATTGGGTTGGCTTGTGGGCATGCCTGTGGGAGGTTGTCTTAATTAATTTCATTGATATGGGAAGACCCAGTCCACTGTGCTAGCACCACTCCCTAGGCAAGGGATCTTGAGCAGTATAAAAGAGGACAAAATTAGCTAAGTACTAGCAGGGAGGCTGCACGTATGTATGCATTTATTTCTCTATCTAATGCCCACTATAATATGGCTAGCTGACTTAAGTTCCTGCCTTAATTTAGCAAAGATGATATACAGTAACCTGAAATTGTAAGGCAAGTGAACTTATTTCTCCCTGATGTTGCTTTTGGTCAGGATATGCTATCACAGCAGCATTAATGAAACTGGACTGTACACGCTTAGTCCAAAGCACTTCTCCTTCACTTCAGGCTCTGGGGCTCACGTGCCCACTCCACACTCCTTGCTGCTATAGCTTGTCCTGTCTCCTGAAGTGAAGTCTCCACAGGCAGAAGTACAAGGCAACACCATGCATGGTGGCTCCCAGGGAAATATGCTTCTTCCCTGGAATGACAGGTGCTTCCATGAGGCTCAAGCAACCTGTTATTGGGATCAGCCAGTGTGGATCTTACTCCTCTCTCCTGCTTCTCTCGTACTCTGATCCTGTTTCCTGGTACCAACTATCTCAGAAAGTCCTCACACACAAGCCCCTTCCCTTGAACTCTGCCCCCTGTGGGGCTAGAGATAAGACAGACATCATAGTGGTCTCCTAGACACCTATGTATGTAGTTGGCCTTATTATTTCCACCCTGAACCCACAGGTATATCATGAGACACTTTGGTTCCTGGTTCAATATTAAGATCTCTTGATGTTACAGTCTCAAGAAAGGAATAAAAGAAATGGCCCAAAATTCAGCCCAGACTCACAGAGGGAATCATGTTGGGTAGCAGCCACAGGGACTGTGCCCCAGACTGCCTACCATGCCAGCCAAGTTGACATCACAGCCTTAGATATATGATGGGAGGAGGGGACCCTCTCAGCATCCCCCTCAGCCCTACTTCCTCCTATCATAGCCAATCTGACCAGGCCACACACCTCACCATCAGAGAAGCTGCATCCCAGCCTGCTCATCACTCCCCACTCTACCACTGTGGTGGCTGCCCTACACTTTATAGCTCCAGAGTAGCTACTAGCTCTATTGTTAATACAAGAAATATCATAACTAAAATTTAAGTATCATCACTGAACTCTAAAAATTAAAAGAACTTAAGTTGTTTGTAAGAGACCCGAATCTCTACTGGAGGAAATTTTTTTTCCTAAAGGATTATAGAATTAATAGTGAGAACAATTATTTCATGATATAATGTACATATTTCTGATAAATGGTTTTATTATAATTAAGTTTACTGTAGCTGGTAATGGAAAGTGTATATCACAGGTTGATCTACGTCTTCCAGGAAGGATCTGTTGGAGCCTTAAGCTATTAGATTACAACTTTATTTGGAGTAGAGTCTTCATAGAAGTCATTAAATTACATGAAGTTATCAGGGTTAGCCTGAATGGAGTAGGACCAGTGTTCTTATAAATGCAGGACTGAACATAGAGACATGGAGAGGGAAGAAGGTGTGACATTTATAGGGAAAGCACCTGGACCCATCCTTCTGTCAGTCCCCAGAAGAAGCTCCCCTTCCCACTGCCTTGATTCCAGATTCCAGCTGCAGAACAGAGACAAGCAACGCCTGTGAGTGAGACAGATTCAGACAGAGCGACAGCACCTCATTTACCAGGACGAGTTGATTTTTAAAGAGAAGTACACATGGCCCGCCATTAGACACTCGCTATGTACATTTCTTTGGTTCAATGGCCCTTTGAGGAGGCTGGCAGAAATGGCCTCAGGGTACGGTCACAGGTGGACAGAGACAAACTTGCCTCTAATTCTGGCCTGGGGAGGACAGAATTAGGGGACCCTACCTTCTGGTATTCCTCCTTGGATCTCAGGGCTGCTTCCATCTGTGCAGCAGAGGTGGGATAGACTGCTGACCGGTACTGTGTGCCATAGTCGTTGCCTTGGCGCATGCCTGAGGGTGAGAACCGAGAGGATCAGGGGGGATGCTGGGACACTAATGCCCGCACCAGTAGATGTGGTTGTTGTGCCCAGTTTTACCAAGTGATTATTTTAATTTTATCTCGACATCAGTTTCTTGAAATAAGGATGAAATAGGTTTTAATTATAATGAAGAAGTGCTCAAGTGAGTATCTTGATTTTAAGGGGACCTGAACTCAGTTCCCATCACTCATGAAGTCACAACCTGTAACTTCAGCTCCAGGGGCTCCTACGTCCTCAACTTGCACTCAGCATGCACACACCATTTCCTGCCCCAGTTGAGCTTCCAGAGCAAAGGTCACAGACAAAATAGTGCCCCCGGTTCAGGTCTCTCCACTCATCAAGTTCTGCTGGTACTCGGCTCTGATCCTCAGCATGGCATATGGCGCCAAGCGCTACAGTTCCCTAAAACCTTGGGCAGAGGAGGAGAGGAGAATAGCAGCGGAAGAAAAGAAGAGACTAGATGAGTTGAAACAGATTGAGAGAGAACTGGCAGAAGCTCAAGATGACAGCATTCTCAAGTGAGGCGCCAGTGAGCTTGCTTTTCTCTAGTTGTTGAGGATGAATAAAACGTCATTGTGTGAAAAAAGAAACCAAAAACAAACAAAAAAAATGTCTCTAAGCTTAGGTAAACTTATCACAGTCCTAGATTATACTAGATATTCCATAATAAGTATTTTTATATGAAAGCACTTAACGAATAATTTACTTATTTATCACTATGATGTATACTGTGTTAGGTAGAGTGCTCTAGGAGAGTCAGTTCTCAGTCACTGCAGCAAACACCCAGAAGAAACCCACCTGTAGGAGGAAAGGAGGTTTGGCTCCAGCTTCAGTTTTCAATTCATGGCTGCTGAGTGCCAGGGTCTATGGTAAGGAAGCACAGCACCACAAGCTCATAGTGGAAGGAGATGCTTACCTCACAAACAAGAGGACGAAGAGGGGCTGAGGTCCAAATATCCTCTTAAGAGTATGCCCCCAGTGACCTAACGTCCACAAGGCCCCACCTCTGGAAAGTCCCACCACTTCTCAATAGCTTCATGAATGGGGGAGTGTGTCTATACACAGACATCCAAGGGACATTTACACAAACAGTAAAGAAGGGCCCAGCCAGCCCCTCCAGTGCTTTCTTTAGGATACGCAGGAGTCTTTGCATAAGTAGTATTTTAATGTATGTTTCATAATCAGTAAGACCAAGGACACAGGTCACAGGTAAACTGAAGATTATTCATTTACATATTTGGTAGGCAAGAGACATGTCTATACTACATTGCTTTGGTTTTTGTCCCCCAGACATCCTGTTAAAAATGAACTCTAGCAGGGCGGTGGTGGTGCATGCCTTTAATCCCAGCACTTGGGAGGCAGAGGCAGGTGGATTTCTGAGTTCAAGGCCAGGCTGGTCTACAGAGTGAGTTCCAGGACAGCCAAGGCTACACAGAGAAACCCTATCTCAAAAAAAAACAAAAAAAACAAAAAAACAAAAAACAAAAAACAAACCCCCCCAAAAACAACAACAACAACAAAAAAAGAAAACAAAAACAAAAACAAGAAAAAATGGACTCTAAGTTTGGGGAGATGGCTCAGTGGGTAAGAATGCTTGCTGCCCAAGTGTGAGGACCTGAGTTAAAATTCCCAGAAAACACACACACACAGACACATGCACACACACACATATATGTACACACACACAGACATAGACACACACACATATATGTACACACACACACACATACACACACAGCCATGTGTAGCTGTGTGTCGTCAGAGGTGGGAAGATAAGACAATTACTGGGTCTTGCTGGCTACCAGCCTATCTCTAGGTTTAGTGAGTGACTTTGTCTCAAGATGGAGAGTGACATAGCAGGACACCTGATGTCATTTGACCCCCCCCACACACATGGGCACAAATGTGTACTCAGAAGTGCACACTAGCACACATATGTGCACATAGCTCACATACATATGCCACACTTACATGCTCACGTATCTGCTGTGACACTCAGTTTTAATTGCTAACTCGACACAGTCTAGGGTTACTGGAAAAGGAGTCTCAATGAGGAGCTGTCTAGATTGATTGGCCTGTGGACACGAGTGTGAGGAATGTTTTTAATTGGGTTGACTGAGGTGGGAAGACCTACCCTGAATGTGGGTGGCATCATTTCATTGGCTGCCACCTCCCAAGACTGAATGAAAAGAAGAATCAACTAAGCTGGCTAGCAGACAGCCTGGTTTTAGCTGTCTGTCCTTGTTCACCTACATCTCTCTGCTTCTTCCTTCCTTGACTATCCCCACAACAGCAGTGCTCTGACAGGAATCCTTCACTACATCTTCACCACCCTGTTGGCATATGCTTCCCATCCACCCCCCGTTACCCCCCTCCCTACTCACTGCTGAACTCAGCTGTCCCTTTCCTGCCCTGAGGCCTCTAAAACAGCAGCTCCTTCATTCCCGTTGACAGTCTGCACAGTTGAATCTTTGGTTCTCACCCCTTCCAGGCTTCAGTCACATGGTGCCACATTCCCACCAGCATTCATGTGACTAGACCCCTGGACATTCTCAACCCCACAGCTTCTCTCCCAATGGCCTTTTTCCCTTGATCTCTGGCATGAGCAGCCCTCTTTCCAATGGAGTAATCCCTGCTTTACAGGCACCTCCCAGCCTTCCCTTGTTTCCAGCAGTCCTTCACCAAAGCCTTCCACCCCAGGGGGTGTGGTTATAAAACCCCAGAGTAAATGGATCTGCTGCAGGGCGCGGTCCAGAGCTGGATCCAAAAAGCTTCTGATTGGGGACTGTTGCTGTGGCGTGAATATGAAACACACTCACAGACTCACATGCTCACTGGTGGCACTGTTTTGGAAGGTTCTGGGAACTGTAGCAGGGAGGCCTAGCTGGAGGAAGTAGGTAAACTGGGGGCTGTTTATTCCTGAGCTTTTTGTGCCTTGTTGGTTGTCATAGGGTGAGCATGCTCTGTCTTATGTTCTGTCTGCACTGTGGGGCTCAGAGTCAGAGTCCAAACAACCACGGACTGAACCCTCTATAGTCCCAAGCTAAAAATAAGACTTTCTTCCTTCGTTTCTGTCAAATCTGTGGTCACAGCAATTTTAAAAGTCACTAACACCGTGTGCAGACTGAGTGAGTGAGCTGCAGTCATCTTACTGTGTGTCCCTGGTGGACTGCCACACCATATGACCCCCATCTCTGCCTCCAAGCTCCTCCACATTTCACTCCTCTCCCCAGGGACATGACTTTAATATTCCTCATTATTAGAGCAAAACAGGATGAAGAAAATGATCACACTTTGTAACTCCCTCCTATAAAACATACTCATGTTCATAGCTTTTTATGCTAGACTAAAAGTTTCAACTTGTTGAGTCTATCTTTAAGTTGTACAGTAGCCTACACATTGACCAGCTCCTTTCCACGTCTGTTTCCTCTAAAAAGGTTTTCAAAAATATAAATCAAAGCCTTCAAACAATTCATTGGGTTTAGATTATACATGTTTAACTCCTGAGCATTAAGTCTCAGCACTCCAGGAGATAACATCAAATGCACATCGTGGTTAAGCATCAACCTTCTGTTAGCTCTTGTCCACCAGGAGCTAATGAGCTGTCAGCTAAGGGTAGTGTTAACTAGGTCACTGGGGAAGGGGGGACGGGTGGCAGAGCAAAGCTCCCTTGGGCTACTTTCAAGATGGAAGGAAAGTGAAGAAATCAATTAGTATCTTTAAAGTAAACCCTAGGTGTTTTTTAATGACACTGTCAGACAGCTGAAGGACGAATACACAATGGGTGCTCTCTATATACAGCCACTTCAGCCTCTGCACTGCTTGCACCCTGAGTTACATGACCCTCAGTCCTTGGGCTACCCTGTGCATTCTTGGACACATAGTAGCATCCTCAGGCCTTATTCATCAATGCCCACCCAGTGTGACACACAAGGATATCTCTACATACTACTACATGTCCCCTGAGTAGTAAAATTGCCTCTGGTTGAGACGTATTCCTTTATACTAATGGAGTGTGACTTCTGACATCATTACATACCATCTTTGTGGTCCAGGCAGCTGAGTAGGAAGAGGTAGGAGCCTTAGGAGGGTAGAGAGCAGAGGAAACATGGAAATCCTCCATGCGCATATTTGGGTTTGTATTCACTAAGTTCCATGGTCACTAGTGTGGTTTTGTCTTAATTTATACTTTTATTTTTTTATTATTATTTTAAAATCTCACATACATACACTTTGCATGCTGACTTTCTCTGAATTCAAGAGAACACAGTTTTTTAAAATTTGTTTTTGTCAATCAGCATACTTTAATTGAAGATATTTTTTTCAGACGATATATTCTGATGTTGTTTCCCCCCTCCCTCATCTCCTTGCAGATCCTCACCTCTCCACACATTACCCTCCAGGCATTCTATCTCTGGTTTTTGAAAACTAACAGGCAAATTTTATAAAAGAAGAATAATAAAACAAAGAAAATGTACCAGACACACACAAATATAGATGTGCAAAGTCAAGGCCCATAACAAACACAAGTTGGAAACCATAATATACAAGCATAAGATAAGTAAGATTTTTTTTTTAATGCTCAAACAAAGCAAAAGAGGACAAACACATCTACAAGAATGTCATTGTGTTCATTTTCTGCCAGCACCTACTGTTGGGCATGGAGCTGCCCTTAAGTGTGGCTTGTATACTCAGTGAGATTCCATTGTAGGAAAATAATGTCTCCTTCGTAAGTGGCTGACAATTGGAGGCAATTTCCTGGTTATGAGTGGGAGCTCATGTCCACTTTCTCCTCTCAGCACTGGATCCCCATCTGGCGTGAACCTGTGCAGGCCCTGCGCATGCTGCCCCGGTCTCTGTGTATTCATAAGCGTGTTAGTCCTATTGTGTCTGGAAAACACTGTTCCTCTGCTATCATCCACCGCTCTGGCCCTTACAACTCTCTGCCTCCTTTTCCAAATAGTTCCCTGAGCCCTGGGGGAAGGGGGTTGATGAAGACATCCATTTAGGACTTAATGTTCCAAGGCAGCATTTCAAGTGACATTTCAAATATAAAACAACAGACTCATAGTAAGTAAAAATTAAAATGATTATGTATACAGTTTAGATATAAGTCTCTCAACTGTATAAAGAAAATCATAAAAGGTCTTTTTTGTTTCTTATTTAAAAATCTTGGCAGGAGAAGGAAGGATAGAAGTATCACCCTGTCCTGGCTGGTGGCCAGGGTGGCTATCACACTGCCCAGGAATCTCTGTGAGTCCGTCCCATCTCACGGTACCCATGGGAACAGCATTCATGTTACCAGGGATAAAGATAAAGATGATAAAGCAAGATAGACTAGTGCTTCTTCTTTTTTT
>NW_022196915.1:50880130-50888846 GCF_008632895.1 Mastomys coucha
AAGCTTTACCGACACTGGCAATCAGTGGCTCCATGGTCACTAGGGACTCAGATTTCTTTTCACACAATTATTTTTAGCACATAGCTCCATGCTCAAAAACAAACATCATCTTCTGGTCCTGTAACTCCATGGCCAAAGTGTAGACCAAGATAAGGGGTGGGGGAGAAAAGTGGATGGACAAGAACTCTCACTTACTACCTCTTTATTATTATTTATTTATTATTACTACTGCATGTGTGTGTGTATGATGTGGGTGGGTGGGTAGATGCATGCCATGGTGCATGTGTGGAAGACTGAGGGCAGCTTTTAGGAGTCAGTTCTCTCCTTCCACCTTTATGTGGGCCTCAGGGATCAAACTCAGTTCTCCAGGTTTACATGACGACTTCACCCACTGAGCCTCCAGCTTGCCCTGACTTCTTCCATCTTTAAACAGCCTTCCTGGAAGATTTGCTTTGCACCATTAGTTATATCTCGGTGGTCAGAACCTGGTCACATGGCTACACCTCGTGAACTCCCTGAACTCTATCCAAGGGGCAGAGGCCTCTCCTGAGACTACATCCTCCCTCAGCTTCTTCTCCCTTCTCTACTTCTCTCATTTTCTTACAGGTTCTCCCCCCACACCTGTCCTCCCCCAGTCACAGACACCAGTGACTTACCCCCTGCCTCAGGCTCTGCATCAGGGAAGCTAATGAACTCTAAGCTAGTCATTAACTCTGTTCTCATTCAAACTGATTTACAGCCCACCTCTGCATGCTATTGCTTCTTGCATTCTGCCACTCTCAGAGAATATCCATAGTCCTATATACCACCTGGTCCCATTTAGGATGGTGCATCTATGTTCTGTGGTTGACTCTTATCATAAGAAGGGGCTCAGAAGCTGTGGTCATTTGAATATGCTTGGCCCAGGGAGTGGCTCTATTAAGAGGTGTGGCCTTGTTGGAATAGATGTGGCTTTATTGGAGTAGGTGTGGCCTTGTTGGAGAAAGTGTATACTGTGGGGGTGGGCTTTGAGACCCTCCTCCTAGCTATGTGGGAATCAGTTTTCTCCTGGCTGCAATCAGATCAAGATGTAGAACTCTCAGCTCCTCCAGTATTATGCCTGCCTGGATGCTGCCATGCTTCCTGCCTTGATGATAATGGAGTGAACCTCTGAACCTGTAAGCTAGCCCCATTAAAGCATTCTACTAATTTCCAAAGTTCCAAAATCCGCATTCCTTCAAACAAAAGCATGGTTAGGCCTATCACAGCAGTACTCCACTCCTAGTACCAACTTCTGCCTTAGTTAGGGTTTCCATTACATTGAAGACACACAATGACCAAGGTAACTCTCATGCAGGATAACATTTAATTGGGGCTAGTTTACAGGTTCAGAGGTTCAGTCTATTATCATGGCAGAAAACACGGCAGCATCTAGGCAGGAATAGCAATGGAGGAGCTGAGAGTTCTACATCTTGTTCAGAAGGCAATTAGAAGAAGCCTGACCTCCAATCAGCTAGGAGGACAGTCTCAAAACCCACCCTCACAGTGACACACTTCCCCCAACAAGGCCACACCTATCCCAACAAAGCCATACCTTCTAATAGTGCCACTCCCTGGGCCAAGTATATTCTAATCACCACAGAAACTATGGCTCTATCTACAAGATTCTGAACACCTCCAGTTGCTTATTCAAAATCTATCTCAATGAAAAGTAAAACTGCTGATAAATGTCCCAGAACTACAGTCATTTCACACAAATGGGAAGCTGGTCTTCTCTTTCCTTATGAACCCACCCACTTGTTTGTCTCCACAGAGATGGCACTGAAAGCCTGCATGTCACAGCAACACAGAAGGCCACGGCTCACAAGGTTCATTCCAGCCTTGCCTCCTTTCTGGGGCTGGAAAATAGGATCTTCCTAGAGCTCCAACCTTCTCCACCAGGTCACGAGCCTCTCTCCCTCACAGTGACACACAGCTTCTTACTGTAATCCAAGAGCTCTTTTTGGCACACCTGGCCTTTCTCTCAGGTGTCTGAGATGAACCCCATGAATATTGAACAGTCTCACTTTACCTGACTGGAAAATTAATTTCGTCAATTTTAGCTGACAGCTCATTTTAAATTTAAAATGAGAAAATGAATGGATAGCCCTTGTTTCATCAAGAGGAAAGTAGAGAGGGCATCAAAATAGCTAACAAATCCTGGAAAGATGACTTAGCTAATAAAGTGATTGCTGAACTAGCAGGAGAACCTAGCTGCCATCTCTACTACCCACCAAAAAAGCTGGACACAGTGATGGACATGTGTAATATAAGCATAGACCATCAGTGATCATTGCAGACCAACACAGATGATCAGTGACCACCACTGGCCAGCACAGACCATCAGTGACCACCATAGACCAGCAAGGGACCACCAGTGATCACTGCAGACTAACACAGATGATCAGTGATCATCATAGACCAGCACAGACCTTCAGTGATCACTGCAGACCAACACAGATGATCAGTGACCACCACTGACCAGCACAGACCATCAGTGACCACCACTGACCAGCCACAGACCATCATTGATCACCATAGACCAGCACAGACCATCAGTGACCACCATAGAAGAGCACAGACCATCAGTGACCACCATAGACCAGCACAGACCATCAGTGAGACTTTTTTATGATGTTTACAGAATAAACACCAAGCATAAACAGGTGGCATAAAATGGAGAAAGTGGGCTGTGCATGAGCAACCATGTATCTACACTTTCTATTGCTGACTATCAATGGAGGCTGACAGCCACATCGAGCTTTGATTTCTCTGCCATGATGGACTGCACCTTGGACTGTGACAAAAATAAGCTCTTTCTCCCTTAAGTTGCTTTTGTCCGATTATTTTAACACAACAACAGAAAGTGAAACTAAGATAAGACTCAATACAGAAAAGTATATAATGTATACACATATACCAAAGTACATAAAACATACTACATTATTTGTTCAAGTGTACACTTCAGTGTTACAGTAACATGACCATATCATTATTTATTATCAAGAAGTGGATGCTCAAATAAAGGCTACCAACATAAAGAAATGGAGAGCCACTGTGCCCTGTGTGTCCCTTCTAATGACAATGCCTTCTAGTTTAGCTTGGCCTGTTCTTAAAATTTATGCAGAACAAAGCTATACAGTGTTTCCAATCTCACGTTTTCTTCATTTTGTAGCTTCATAACATCTCTTGAGTGAGCACCCACCCACTATGGATGCATCCCTCCTGTGATGAGCCTGTGACCAACCTGGGACTGCCAAGGGCATTCTCTACATGCTCTCTGCTATGCACATACATGATGCTTTTTGGGGTACATACTTAGAAACGGAGCTGTTGGTTGAGGTTTTCATATCTTTGATGTAACTACATGTGAGCCATTTTCTGGAGCAGTGGCCCTGCTTTACAAAGTCCATGTTGCTCTACCCAGAGTCTGGAAGCTTTGAGAACCTGCCAGTTCACAGATGTGCTCATGTCTGATAGTCCATTTTCTGTCAGTCTGCTTGGACCATGGTGCAGTCTCACTTGATCTTAATTTATATTTTCCTAATTGATAATGATGTTTTTAATTTTATGCTTCTCCACTGCTATTTAAATACCTTGGCCACATTCCTTTGCAGCAATCTGTATTTCTAAAAAAAAACCTATTTCATATATTTTAAATATTCTGGGTATAAATCCGCTATCAGATATAATCTCACTACTCTTGGCATTTTTTTTTTTTAAACAATGGTTTAGTTTGCTTGATTTTTATTTATATTTAATTTCTGTGTAGGAGTGTTCACTTTCATGTACACCTGCTGTCTGCATGGTGCTTTCAGCAGCCAGAAGGTGTAGATAGATCCTTTGCAGCTAGAGTTACAGGTGTTTGTGAGCCACCACGATGTACTGGGAATTGAACCTGGGTCCTTTGTAAGAACAGTCAGTGCTCTAAACTGCTGAATCATTGCTCCAGCCCCCACAATGCTTTAAGATAAGCCAAAATTTTGAGATGGATGAATTTATCAAACCTATTTTGCCTTTCTGGTTATCACTTTTAGTGTCTTTTATAGGAAACACTTCCAGACTCCACATCATAATGAAGTCATTCACCTGCATATTTAACCTTCTTTGGCTCTTAGGTCTTAAATGTACAAGGTACTGGTTTTTGTGCATGTATGAGGCAGATTTTCCCTCCTAAGGATCTGGAAAAACAAAACGACAAACAAGCAAACAAAAGGCGCCTTTATTAATTAAGAAGCCCTCTCCCCAGTACTCCGAAGCGGATGGTTTGGCAGCTCTGTCCTCAGGCATGTTCACTTCTTACTTTGCTCCTCTGCGCTGATCTTCCCCACGTCAAATACACAGCAGCTTAACTGGTGCAGTTTTGCAATGACTCAAGACTCACGGAAGAAAAAGTTCCTGTGTTCTTGTTGTTATATAAGAAAACATTTGCTTTTATAAATACTGGGAATCTTTTTATTTTTATTTTTTTAAGTCTGAAAGAGAAGTGGGTGGAGGAGGAGAGAGCAAGAATAGCGACAGCACAGCAGCAGGACTGTAGGTTTTCACTGGGGTTCATCCTAAATTTTTCAAAATAGTCTAAGAGGAAGTCTAAGCAAAGCCCATTCGTCACTGGATCTTCCAGATGCCCCATGCTAAGTGAACACAATTAGAGATTTGTTAACGACACTCACCCTCAAGGAATCTGAATTCTCATGGCTAAACCTAATAGTTTACCTTTTGCTCATGCAAAGTTCATTTAGTAGGAAGGACTGCTAACCCCTTCTGCCTCCTGAGTGCCTAGGGGACCTCGCCTGGTGGAGGATGATGCATCTTTGGTAGGTTGCTTCCACTTTTAGAGCTCAGGGGCTAGGCGGGAGTTTTAGGAGTTTAGACTGGAAGTAGTAGATGTCATTGTGCCACATTCTATTGGGCAGAACTCAGTCACATGACCAAAAGAAGAAGAGGAAATCCCAGAGAGCTGGGGAGAAGTGAGCATTACTCAGTCATTCACTATGCTTCTCTCCTTAACTTAGGTCTGAAGGACGATCCCTACCCACCCCAGTACATGGCAGATTAGCGGTTGTAACAGAGCTGGGACCAGTAGTGAACATCTCTAATGGCAACACTTTCAAGTTTGACGCCAGCATGAGCTACATGATAATGAGTTCCAGGCTGCCCTGGGCTACAGAGGGAGTAATAAATGAATAAACACGCAAAACACATAAAAACAAACAAAACTACAGTAGTTGCTCCAACATGCTGCAGTTTCTGAATAGTTCACTGTTAGGTAGTGTGTGTGTGCACAGTGGGTCTTTGTACAGGCTCTTTTCCATGCTTTTCTCAATTAATAATACTAAATTGTGTTGAGTACCTTGTTGCATTGACTCCAATAGCAAAGTTTTTCTTTTAATCTGTCCAGGAAACACCCTGTTCAGTTTCGCGGTTAATGCTGAACTGCTAAACCACGTGCTCTGGAATCTACTTGGTCATGGACATTGTCTCAAGATGCCATCCATTGCAGTTTGGATTTCTGCATGTGTGTTCCTAGGTAAGACTGTACTGTGATTTTGCTTTCTTGTGTGCTCAGATTTGGGTATCAAGATTATAGGGAGGCATGGAACTATCTTCCATTCTCTTCAGCCCTTAGAAGGCATCCCACAAGATGGCAACCATTTCTCTCATAAGTGTCGGTAAGACTCACTGAAGCATATGGTCTTCTCAAATACAGATTCAGTTTCTCTACAGATCCCTGGTTTGTTTCATTCTGTTGGGCTCTATTGCTTTTTTAAGGAGTTTATTTTCAATGTAACTTTTGTCTCAAGTTCATTGCTGCACATGTCCTCTGAGTTTGACAATGTGTCCAGTGTTTGCAGTAATATTCCATTTTTTTTTTTTATTCTTCATACTGGGATTCTTGGCCCTGTTTTTTTGTTTGTTTGTTTGTTTGTTCTGTTGTTGACCAACTATTCTAACAGTTTACCAGTTGAATATATATTTGGAAAGTCTTGTCTTTCAAGGTCTTCTCTGCTATGGTTTGAACTCCACATCATTGGTTTATGTTCTTAATGATCTCTTTCCTACAATTTGAGATTACTTTGTGGTTGGTTTTCTTGCATCTTGAAATGGATGTCCTTCTTTCTGTCTTCTCACAGATGAGTTTAAGATCTGTTTAGCCATGCCCTGTGTACTTGGATATATAGTACCCGAATCATTGCCTAATTAAAATATTTTCCAATTCTGTTCATAATTTATCCTTAATAACTAGGTTTGCTAGTGATTTTTCTTGCCATCACAATGAGAAGCAACTTTAAGGGGATTTATTTTGGCTGATGGTTTGAGGGAACGTGGTGCCTTGAAGTGGAGAAAGGCATGAACTTTCCACTCTGCTTGCTTAGCTCACTGGAAATCAGGGAGCAGAGAAAGGGCAAGAAGCAGGATCACACTGTAAGCCTTAAGACTTGCCCCACAGTGGGCCACTTCCTCCTCATAGCCCTCACGTCCTAAAGGCCCCACAATCCCAAAACAGCGCCACCAGCTAGAGATCAGGTATTCAAACATGAGCCTGTGGGGATACACTTCACATGTAAACTACAATGCTAAGATAGTCAGAAATTAAATTTTCTTTTTAACATAAGAAGACTTTTCTGAATAACTTCCTTCTACTGATTTTCAGTAGAATGCAGCAGTGCTAAGAGAATTCTAATCTATGTGATTTAAAACCCTTTAGCCATACCAATCTTTTTTCTGGCTTAGGGTATGCTCTGTGTATGACTGAGAGGGCAGGCCATTTCCAGGTGCAATGCAGTGCTTCCTATGTGTCCAATAAGTTCAGGGCTCTGAGATGCTCACACCTTTGATATCATTAGTAAGGACCCCCAAACCCACATTTTATGGTGCTGGAGAATTCTCTCAGAACATGGGTATCTCTCGTCCTCTTCTGCCTGTCTTGCTCCCTGCTTCCTTTCATCTTAATCTGGTCATTCCTTACAATCTGTCAGTTGGTGCTTGCGATGTTTCCAGTGCATTCTAAATGTTTAATCTGGCATCCTAAGTCATTTTTAATGTGTGAGCTGAACGGAACAGCCCAGCCTGCCATTATTGGAGCCTAGGAACTCCAGTTCCCACCAATGCTATCAGCTCTGATCTCCCTTTCCTAATTTAGGACTCTCGTTTGAAGTGTAGTAGTTCTTCTGACTTCATATTTTTATTGCTGGAGTGCAAAATTTTCAAATTCTAAATGATGATGTAAAAATGTGTGTGATTCCTCTGAATGTTTCCAAAAGCCCAATTATCTTCCTCTTGCTGATCCTTAACAGCGTGTATGAAATTGTAATGGACACCGCAGGAGTTCACAGACACTGGCAAGTGTGCAGCTGTTTCCAGTCACCATAGGTCATGCTTCCTGCTCTCTGAAATCATCACTTAACAATGTGGAGTCACGTGTCTTACCAGAGGAGGAACACAAGGCTTGGAACTGAGCCCAGGGGAACAAATTCCATCTTTGTCACATAATGGTAATATACTCAAGGGCTCCAGGCAAATCCTTTTGCCTCACTGGGGCAGGCTGTCCATCTGCAGAATGGGTCTAACTCTCACAGGTTCCTTTAAGAATCCAAGGGTTTTACATACATAAGCTCCCAAGCACCATGGCCAGCATGGAGATGCTACCCACTAAGGGTCCTTCAGCCAGTTTGAAGGAAAGGCTGAGCAAACCTGTTCCATATAAGCATTCTATGAGAGAAACACTGGAGAGTGCAAACAGCAGGGATGCTGTGCACATGTATGATGATGCTATGCAGGGGAAGCACACTTGAGAGAAGAATTAATAATGAAAAAAAATACTGGGTTCTTTGTTTCATTTTTCTCTGTTCCCTGAAATTCTTAAAAGAATGAAGCCTCTTGCAGAATTCATAATGCTGGGTTTGAGCCACTTTTACATTTTGTGTGTGTGCAGCTGTTCTCTCCCTGCAAGCATGCACATCTGCTCATTAGCAATACAATATAATTCCCACTGTCTAATTATTTGCAGATGATAGATTTCTTATACATGATCTAAAAAAAGGATAGTCCTTCAAAACTGGTGACTTATTAAAAAAAAAAACAAACTTAAAAGGGTCAGCACAATAAAGTTCAGATATTAATTTGGCAAGTTCAAATATACACACACTAGCACTTAATTACCCACTTGATGGGAAACAGGAGGAAAATGGGATTTTTCTCCCTGCAATTAATGTTTCCCAGTAGACAGCATGGGGGTGTGCATGGGGGAGACACTGGCTGCTCTTCCATGCACCTGGAAAGAGGCTATGGGGCAATCACACTGAGATGGCTTAGAGTGATGTCCATGGAGGAAGTGTGTGTGAGGAGAAAATGCAGACCAGAAGGAACTGGCTAGAGAGGCAGTGTCCTTGGAGGTCTGGAGAGATGACATAGTGGCTCATGTCTATAAGCCTTGTGCTAGAGGCTGAGGCTGAGATGGGTAGATGTCCAGAGCTCTGTGGCTAGGCAGTCTAGCCAATCAGTGAGTAATGGGTTAGTGAGAAACCCCGCCTCAAGAAGCAAAGGAGGAAGCCACGGGTAGGATACCTATTATAGACTTCTAGCCCCTATAAGTTTATCTTCATCCACATACAAAAACTCAAATACACTCTCCTACACACACACACACACACACACACACACACACAGAGAGAGAGAGAGAGAGAGAGAGAGAGAG
>NW_022196915.1:50888860-50891872 GCF_008632895.1 Mastomys coucha
AGAGAGAGAGAGAGAGAGAGAGAGAGAGAGAGAGAGAAAGTCCTTGGGTCTTTCCAGTCTTAAGTGTAAGCTGAGAAACCCTGCATGGATTTGCATTTTCGTTGCTGCCCTCACTCTCGTTGGCAAGTTCATCTACCCTGTTGCTGAGGCATGCCTTCACTAGAACCCACTTCTTCAGGACTTCAGTGTAGACTGAAGACCATCAGCAATCCAGGAATTCTCTACGCCTCCAGTGCCAGATTGGGACTGCAGGGACATCCAGCTGCATGAACTCAACACTTACCATTCTCGGCCTCTCCAGGATGAGACAGCTATTATTGGACTGTAAGCCAGTCTAATAACACACACACACACACACACACACACACACACACACACACACACATTTCTATCATTCACTTTGGGGTAAAGGTTGAGGAGGTCAGAAGGTTTGTTGGTGGAGAAACTACACAGGCAGTGAGGGCAGGGAGTTCTACTTTAGCTTGGGAAGGTCAAGGAAGACTCCTTTGACGACCGCAGAAATCAAGAGGGCAAGAAGGAGCCATGCTTGTCAAGGGCTATGGGAAGACTTAGCAGCAGTGCCAGACTCTAGAGCAAGAAAATGTCTGTTGTTAAGAAGCAGAATAGAGAAATGAAGGTCACTGTATTTGAGATGCCCTGAGCCGAGAGGGAGTTAATCTAAGGTCACACTGGCCACTGTAGAGTTTATAAATGGCCTCAAAGGGAATGGATAATCAGAGAATGTGTTGAAGCATGAGAGAGGCGTATTTTGTGACTTAACACTTTAGACAACAGATCAGGAAAGGGTAGTGGTATAGGAACTAGTAGGCTTGAAGGCCATTGAGGATGGAGCTCTCCCTTACAATCCACATAGACTCCACCTCTTATTCTCCTGCTTCCACTATAAGGAAAGCTTTACTAGAAATGGAATGGAAAGTGTGAAAACATGGAGGGTCTGGGCTTTGTTGAGGCATTAAGTAACAGTTTATTCCTCCAAGTCAAAAGAATGGACTCTGAGTTCTACCTCTGACCCTGCGTGAAGACATGACATTCTGACCTGCTCCACAAGTCAGAATGTCTCATGCTATTGCCTCCTTCTTAAGAGTCAATTCAGCTGGGCCTGTCAATCACCTGTTCTGGAGAACACCCATCAGGAAGGCTGATTCACCATGAAGACATGCTAAGGAGATTGGGAGGAATAATTATGCCCCTCCCTTTATGTAGCAGCTTGCCGAGCATCATCTGTGAAGCACAGCTGAGCCTGCCTTCTTTTTTTTATCTCTAACTTCAAAAGTTCTAACTTGGACACTGGCCAAAGGCGTAAGTATGTGTTTCCTGACTGTCTGGGCTTTTACATTCCTTCTCTGAAGCCCCACTGCCGCCATGCGTGCATCTGCTTACTGACATCCTCTGCTGAACACACTGGCTTCCTTGGCCCCTATCTCCAAAAGGCATGGCCTTCTCTCTTCCTCTTCTCCATCTCTGCCTTGTGGCTACTGAGACTTATAGCCTGCTTGTCCTGGAGTTTTTCTTTCACATGCTAATAAGACAGTCCTCAAACTTTCTTCTGAGTTGGTTTTTGGATTATTCTATTAACAAGACTAAGAACCAATAAAAGGGAACTTTGATATCCCTGGTAACAGCAGGATGATCCAGGAAGGAGCCCTGAGTATGGTCAAGTTAGATGAGAGCAATAATACATGTCCACATGGCTGGTGTGTGGCTGGGCCAAGCTCAAAGCTACAGATGGCATCACCATCCTGAATGCCCATTCACATAGTAAATGTGATTACAGATGTCTTGATCATGGAGTGCTTTACTTAAAGTTTTGGAGGGTGACAGCAGTTCACTGTAAGTTTATTGCTGTGGCTGTGAGAATACAGGACAGGCTATTGGAAAAAAGAAGGGAATGAGTCCCAAAGTGTGAACCAAGATAACAATAGGTTAGGGAAGACAGTTCTTTCCTTAAGAGCTCAGGCTGGGATGATGACTTGACACTTCTGTGCTGTAGCTCTGCCATTCCTGAGGCCCATGATGGCTTCCCACCACATGCATGTACAAGATCAGGGGGAAGAGGACATCCTGCCCCTAAGTGCACAGAAACAACACATGATCCATTGCATTCACACACTGAGAAGGAGGAGGATGACGAGGAAGAGGAGGAAGAGGAGGAAGGAGAAGAGGAGAAGGGAGAAGAGGAGGAGGAAGAAGAGGAGGAGGAGGAAGAAGAGGAGGAAGAGGTGGGAGGGGGGAGGAAGAGATGTTGTGCTGGTAAGCATTCTTCCTAAAAGTACATAGAGCCTGGAACTTGACCCCATTACACTCACTAATGACTGAATAGTCAAACTTCCAACAAATACCATACTTCACTCTAAGGCATATGAAAGGAGTCTTTTTTTAAAAGATATATTTAATTTTTCTACATATGAATGAGTGTTTGTGCACCATGTGCATGCCTGGTAGCTGCTTAGGTTGGAAGAGAGCACCGGATCCCCTGGAGCTAGAGTAGTGTAGTTGAGAACCACCATGTAGGTGCTGAGAATTGACCTGGATCCTCTGCAAGAACACAGATGTTTTTCATTGCTAAGCCATCTTTCCAGCCCCAAAGTTTGAGCATTTATTTTCAGGTGTATATCCAGCTAAGATTATTATAAGCTATCCAAGTGGAGAAATAGACACTGTGTCAGTAGCCACTGTGAATGGGCCAAGGTTCCCAAAGGACTATGTAGAAACTATTTTCAGTTTAGAGCTACTAGGAAAGACCTGTAAATCCCACAGTGAGCTGGAATGACCTAGTGCCATGGGATGCATACTATGGGTAGCTAGTCCTATTTCCCAGAGGCAAGTGAGGCTGCTATGGTTAACAAAACGTGCCCTTCACTTTAGGATAGAATTCAATCCATAGAACTAGTATTTACTGCTCTTGCTTTAAAAAGGACATTGGAGAACCACAGGATCACAGAGGCAGCTTGACTCTGAGGAGTTCTGACACAACCAGGATCACAGGAAGGA
>NW_022196915.1:50893800-50893999 GCF_008632895.1 Mastomys coucha
AGGACTTTATAAGTTACTCTTTCTCTGAGATGAATGCTTCTCCAAATTATCACAGCTAATGAACCAAAGTTTTACCCTCACCTAATGTCTGTGCCACCCTCCAAGCAGAACCATTGTTCATTGAAACAGTAGGCGAATGACTTTATGGATAGACCATCTTAATACCTATACCATTTCTTAAATGAATGTAACCTGTTCT
>NW_022196915.1:50894699-50956122 GCF_008632895.1 Mastomys coucha
GATAAATTGAAATCATGTAACTTTTCTCATCATAATGCAATAAAAGTTTAAAAAAAATAAAAAAAAATTAAAAAGGACATTGAAGTTATAACTGTTATCACAAAGACCAGCATGTTTAACATAGGAGGAGGTACACTTGCCAGGAGTTTGCTGTCTTCTAGAGCTAAGGAAAGAAGCTAGACTGAGCCTTCAGCAAACATGGGGCCCACTAACACTGGGCAAAGCTCTGAGGCCTAAGGAACCTTGTTCCTTCTTTCTCATTAAATGAGGACTGCAGACAAGATGAAGAGAAGTCAGAAATCTAAAACACTCATCACTTAGGCCAGACCCTAAAAGGTCCTTAATAACTGTAGGGATCCCTTGCCCCAGATAGATAAGATTAAATAGCTTATAGCTGAGAAGTCAGACATTGTGTATTGTGACTTGGCCTAGGGTCCATGGTCTGAACTCTGTGTCCTAGGCAGGAATACAAATATGGAACTCTATCACCGGTGTGCACATACACTGGCACTAGAGGCTGGAATCACATCTTCTCATTCCTCTATCAGAAGCAAAATTCAGAAGCCTGTGAAGGAGGCTCACTGTCTGAATCAAAAGCATCATGGAATCAAAAAACCAACCCATGCTGAACTCTTCCCAATCACACAGGGGACAAGAGAATCTCTGAGTCTATAAAATCCAACCTCTAGCAGATGGAGGGTGATGTGGCTATAAATGCAAACTTCAAAATCTGGTGAACTGCTGTTGTGTTGGGAAAGTTCTAGCTCTGCCTGGTACTCCCATGGTACCTTGAGGTTTTCATGCTAGGCTAGTTAGTTCTTATGCCAGATAAACTACAAGGCTAGGCTGTATCTTTAGCAGATCTGGTGGCTACTCTTGCTTGTCAACTTGTCTATATCTGGAATGAACTATAATCTAGAAATGGAGGGGCACACCTGTGATCCAAATCTTGAGGCTGGAAGACACAGGCTTTTGATGTAGATCTTGAGGTGGGAAGAGACGCCTTTAATCTGGGCCACACCTTCTGCTTCCAGCCTACATAAGGACAGTGGAATAAGGAAGCTTTTGCTCTTTGCCTGCTTGCCTTCGCCTTGCTAGCACATCATCCCTTCCCTGGCATTGGAGCCTACTTCTCCAGGATCCCAGCACACACAGAAGACCAGCTGAGACCCCAGCCTCATGGGTCTGAGCAACTACTAGATTCCTGGGCTTTTCATTCATAGCCAGTCATTGTTTAATCACTCAATCCATACATTCTGTCACTCTAGATAACCCTGAATAATAAAGCAGATTAAAGAAAAACAGGAAAGTTCAGAATTGAGTGCCTTGGCCCAACATCTTAAGGCTGGAGAGGGTCTAAATTGGGACCAGATCCCAAATCTCTTCAATCTCAGTCTCTTCCATGGTCCCTGAGGAATTTCAGCAGTTAGGGGACCAAATGCTTACACCTATAGTTATATCTGGGTAAAGACAGAAAGCAAACACAGGATGCACTGGCCTAAACTTGAGGGGTTTGGCCAAAGTACAGGTTTTGTGGTAACTGGTAGATGAGGTGAAAGAGTCTCCTCTTCTCTAGCCAAATGGAAGCTGAGGTTTTCTGGTCAGTTACTCCACTTGAACCACTGAGTGACAATCAATCGTACAGTGACTATGGAAGGACAGGTCCCTGGACCTATCTATAATTCTGTATGTGTCTGTGTGTGTGCATGGGTATTCGTGTGTGTGTGTGTGTGTGTGTGTGTGTGTGTGTGTGTGTGTGTATGTGTGCTATCAGTTTCCCTCCTTAATCACTCTCCACTAGGATTTTTTGAGTCAAGGTTTCTCATTGAACCGGGAGCTTAATGCAAGTAGGCTGGCCAGCCAGTGAACTCTAGGGATCCTCCCATGTCTACTCTCCCAGTTCTGGAATTACAAGCAGATGGCTTCCTGACAGTCTTCTGACATGGACAGTGGCTCTCCAAACTCTTGTCCTCATGTATGTATAGCAAGCACATTACTGATTAAGTTGTCTTTCCGGCCTCCACAGAATATCTTAAAGCACCAGAATCTTCCATTTCTTGCTAGTTTCGTCCTAGAATTCTAAATAGCAACCATGTCTGTAACTCTGGTCTGCCTATGAGTGCTGCTTCAGACCCTTAAGCACAAACACAAAGGATTTCCTGTTTTCTCTATGTCCTAACGATCTGACTTACTTGAATTGAGATTTTTAAGCCTAAATGCCTTCTGCTGCTTCTGTTGTAGGACCTTTGGCATTAGCAAAAAAAAAAAAAAGAAAAAAAAGAAAAAAGAAAGAAAGGAAGGAAGAAAGAAAGAAGAGAAAGCATAATTGCAAATATCATCCAAGGATTCTACTTTCCCTCCAAATACAATAAACTCCAATCCAAAACTGCGAGCGGCCCATTCAGACCTTTAACAACTTCATCAAGAAGGTTCTACAGTCTTCCAGCATACTATTTACAGTCTGTGTCTCTGGAGTCATGCTTTTGGGGAAGATGAGCATGTTTTCTGGGCATATCCTAGCATCAAAGGCCAGGAGGCCCTTCTCAACTTCTTCAGCACTGTCCGTCTTTTTGCACACAAGCAGTTCTCATGCAGGTGGAAACATTCCCTGGGTGGCTTTAGGAATTGCCTAGTCTTGTTTCTGGAAAAGACATTTGAGGGGCTGTTGCTTCATAGTTCAGAGTTGCCCACACCTACCACACTGTTCTCTCCTGAAAGTTTTCTCTCGGCATGAGGTAGTCACCTTGCATGAGTTCCTTCCCCTCACCCACGGCAATGGGGCTCTCTTTGCAGAGCTGTTTCCCTTGGAAACTGAGGAGGAGAGGAACCTAAGTTCACTCACAGGCTAACTCTCTCCTGACCACTGCTTATCGTTCACTCAATGGTCTGCAATCTGACCTTAAGTTACACATGACGACAAGTTTTAAAGCTTCAGTGGTCACTGAAACATGATCCAGAGTTCTTCTGAATTTGTTTTGGCTTCAGTTTTTCCAGTGTCTATTCATACTTGGTCTGATGATGCCAGTCTCAAAAACTCTTATCTGAATGCTCAGTTGATCTTGGTCCACTGGGTTCTGACTACTTTCTTATGAGAACATATTTCCCTCTGTTTCAGGGGCTGAATCCTCCCACCTATTTGGACCATTTAGTGATTGGCATCACCAAATGGTATGCCTGACAAACAGGATATACAAGGTCCTGGATGGACAACTGCTTCCACAGCAGTTCAGAGATGGTAACAGGAGAGTCTCACATATTTTCTGGCCACATCTCTCAAACCCTGAATACTCAAACCCTGAATTACCAAGGAAACCCCTAATCAAGCCACAAAGTCTCAAAGAAGAAGTACTATTTAGTGACTTCCCTTCATCTTAGTCAACGGCGAGACTACTAACCAAATGGCTTAGACCTCTAATTTATAAACGAGCATAGCCAACAGTTCCTAATATGGGTAAGGATGGAGGTGAAATTAGACAGATGGATGCGTTAGAATTTCCATGGTTGAAGGCATAGACATTTGAGTCTAGTTATAAAGCAGGAAGCACACATGGCTCTGGGGCTTAGGAAGCCATGCAACAGCTGGCAGAGTAGGCGGCTAGCTGCAGGAAGAACAGGTCTCAGACCCCTAGAGTCTCCTGGTGCCTTTCACATGTCCCTGTGTCTCTTCCTTCCTGGTGCACTAACAGAGCCATACCTTAGCCTTGGAACCCCAGCAAAGGGAAACACCTTCTCTTCTCATGTAACAGGGGGTGACTCTAATGTCTCTGCTAAGTCATCTATCTACCCATCAACCTAAGCAGTAGGACAAAAGCCTGGCCAAGCTAAAGTCATCCCTTAGGCCAGTGAATCTAGCCTGGCATTGAGAAGGTTCCTGGAGAACCTCATAAGGGAGAGGCGGGGAGAGGGAGAGGGGGAGGGGGTTAGGGGAGGAGGAGGGGACGGGGAGGGGAAGGGACTGTTAGCATGTTCCACTGCATTGAGCTAGCCCCAAAGTAATCCTGGTAATGGCATGGGAAGCACATTGAAAGTCAAGGCTTCGGTCCATGATGGTCACCTGGATGGGTTTTGATATGACTTCCAGGTTATGAGTCTATGAACGGCATTTAAAACACCCCCAGAAGAAAAGCAGGCAAAGCTGTCACAGTGGATAGTGCCATGCGCTGTCACTCTGGTGCCGTGTCATGTGTTCAGTGGTGTGCCCTTCCTCTTTTCACAAGCTGAAGTCTCTGCTCCCATACCACAGACTGTGATTGCATTTGTAGATTTAAATTAAATTAAATAAATAAAAGAATCATTTTTGGTTCTTCGAGCATTTTATTTTACATGTATGGGTGTTTTGCCTGTGTGTATATTTGTGTACCATGCCTGTGCCTTGTGCCCTTGGAAGCTAGAAAAGGAAATTGTGCAGATGCTAGGAATCATCAAATCTGGGTCTGCTGGAAGAGCAGACAGTACTCCCTAACTGCTGAGCCATCTCTCCAGCCTGGCTGATGTTTTGCAAAAAGTAATTAAGTATAACATGGTCACTAATACAGCTGGCGTCTTTGTCAGGAAAGGAAGCCCACCAAAGAAAGACTACGTGAGGACCCAATAAGGAGAAAAGAGCCGTTTGCACACCAAGGAGAGAGGCCTCAGGACAAAGAAAGCCTGTGATTCTTGGCCTTTGACTTATGCTTGAGAAGCCTCCAGAATTTTAAGGCAATAAGTTCTTGCTTCTGAAGCCATTCAGGCATTCATACACTCTTAGCCACACTAAAAGAGTAACATAGACTATAAACAAACAAGAAAACCAAGAGGAGGTAAGGAGGGCTGTTGAGGCAAATGTAACGTTAAGTGTGGAAGAGAATAGAGTGTGCAAGGGCCTTCCTCTGAATCTCTCCTGGATGTTCAGGGGCCATTCCTGTTAACATACCTGAGCTGATAAGGACACAGTTTAATGGATAAGATATGAAAGCAGGATGTAAAGATAGAAAGACAGTGACACGTGGCTCTTTCTGAGATGCCACTGAAGTGAGGCCTGAGGGATTCTACAGGGACAGAACATTGTGCAAGGCAGTCAAGTTAACAGGCTCCAAGTTGCCCTGCAGGACCTTGCTTCTAAGGCTTTCTAGATTCCTGATATGGGTCTCTTGGGTAGTTTAGAAGCAAGAAGCTCTATCTTGACCTCTGGCTTTACCTGACATCTGACTGAATGTCTGCATGACATGATGGAGACTCACTAGCATGAGCTCTTAGATATAAGCATCAGCCAGAGATTCCTATCTATGCTGTCAAGATGGCCTTCTTCATGTGTTAGGGCAGTCCAGTGGTCCACACTCTAGTGACAGCAAACTTTCAGACTGCAATGCTCTTGTCCCTGTAGGCCTTGACCTACTGGCCCACATCTCAGCTCTCGCCTCATCTCAGTACCCACCTCCACAGAAAACCAGACATTTCCATTACAGTTCCACCCAGGTCTTAGCCCTTATCTACCTGGTGGGGCTCATCTGATGACATTACAGCTCTCACTCTGCTGTTCTTGCCATCCCTCTGATCTTTGAATTTTGCAAATGACCCCAGTAGTGGGTAGTTCTAGTGGGGCATATTGGAGAAATTGACACAACTTGACACTTGACACAACACACAGAACTTAAGACCCACCCACTTGCTCTGTTGGTTAAGATTTTACCACATGCATAAACAGCCGGGAAGGAAATGTCCACTCCTTAAGAGATTGTCATTATGTCAAACCCATCACAGAAAATCCCAAAGGGAAAATTGTTTCTGTGAGTAGACAGAGGCTGGGCAAATGATTCTTATGCAAGATCCCAGTTCAGAAGGTTCTCCATGCCCAAGCATGGCACTGACAAAACCACCCTTGTAAGGAGGCCAGGATGAAGTGGAGACATCTTTCACTATTGACTATAGTATTAGCCAACGGGAGACTTTCTGCTTGTGAATGTATCCAAATAATGTATCTGGCCACCAGATACTGTTTGTAGTCAAAATACATTAATATCCCCACATAACAGATTGCAAGGAGGACAAATGAAATGTTTGAATAACCCAACTTGCATTGTGGACTACTGAACACTGTTTTTCACCTTTATATTCTTTTTGTTCCTCCCTGCAATCACCCGCAGACATTTCTTAAAAAACAAACCCGATAATGTCAAAAAGATGAGAAAAGCTAAACTCTGAGAAAACAAAGAGACCATAAATCAGGGAAACTTTGTGGTTACTGGGAAGACACTTTAATTTTGTAGACAAAAGGCTGCATTAAGGAAGAATAATGCAATAATCAAAGGTGAAGGGATCTCCATTGTCTGCTGTCTTTCTCTGTGGGAATTTTCCCACCCCTGACAGCTGTAAAGGGGGGAGGGGCGCTGGCTGTGGCTGCACCTTTATTCTCTTACCCCTCCACTCCCTGTGTGCCCCCGCCCCACTCTGCTCAGTCAGTAAATGTCTGCAATCATATTCTTGAGCTCCTGTGTGATTTCAAGGTTCATCTCTCCCATGCAGCTCAAACACTAATTATCCCAGCTGTAATTAGTAAGATAATTAAATACTGGCTCGCTCATCACTCTACCTTGGGTCGGGTCGTGATTCTCCCAGAAGACCTTGAGCAGTTCCTCAAAGCTGATGTGCTCTGGCCGGTACACAACCCGGACGACTTCGGTGTGGCCAGTTTTTTCTAGAGAGAGACAGAACATACAACCCAATTTTACTGATAACATCAAGTCATTGCAAGCTATTGAGGCTCCAAAGATCCTGCAGATGGAAGCTGAACTTTTTCTCTCTGATGGAAGGGTACAAGTGTAATTGGATTTCAGTTGCTGGTCTCATCCCCAGTCTCTGTCCCCAGTTATAAAAGCAGAGTTATCCACCCTGGAGATTCCCGGGATGAAGACTTCTGTGTCTTTCATATGAGAACTAAACTCCATTTTCATTTTTCTCCCCCACACCCACATTTATTCAGGTGTGTGGATGCATGTGCGTGGGTGTGCATATGGAGACTTCAAGTTGACATCAGGAATTACTCCTGACTGCTGTTCTACCTTATTCACTGAGGCAAGACTCCTCAGTCAAACCTTGAGCTTGGTATTATGACTAGTCTTGTTGCCGGCTTGTTCTGAGGATCTTCTGTCTCTCCCTGCTGCTGGACTTTACAGGTGGGCTTCTGCTTTTATGTGGGGGTTCTACGGATCTGAACCAGTCCTCACCCTTATACAGCAAGTACTTTAACTGCTGAGCCATGTCCCCAACCTGGATTTTCATCTTCTAGTCTCATTTTTATAAAAGGGAGAGCCAGTCAGTCTGACCTGGTGCTCAGGAGTGGACACTCTGAAAAGGGGACTTTCGCAATTTCTTTTTACATCACCCTATACTACAAGGAGTAGGCTCAGCTGAAGGACAGATAAGAGTAATGCCAGACGGAGAACTCACCCCTGTTAGATAAACTAGTTTGTGGTGAGACCCAATTGCCCTGCTCTGAACACTGAGTCAGAGACGAGCACCCAGGAGTTGTATTTTTCTAAGCCCAACTCCTCTCTGTAGTGAATATCCGTGCTAGAAAATGTCCTTTTGCAGTGTCTACTGTAAGTGGGTTTATTCTCACAGGCAATCCTGAAGATTGGAGAATGGGGAAGGAAGTGCATGCCTGCATGCTTCTTATAACTATCAAGGTCATGGTTTTCCCTTTGGCCAGTCTCGGAATCCTGTAGGAACAGGCCTCCCCCCACACACAATACAATCTCTGTATTCAAATCTTGTACTCTCTCTTTTCTGTCACCTTATGTATCATAAAGAATTTGGCGTTGTCCAAAGAGAGGTCTGGCCTTTTCCGTTGATGCCTGAGAGAAAAACTATGAGATATCTAGTAGAAATGGGGCTGTTCACCATGGACCTCAGGATGAGGTAAACTACATTCAGCAGTCTTACGGTAGGTATTGCCATACAGAAAGAACAACCATGAAGCCTTTGGTTGACATGCTTTTAGCTAACCTGGAGGCTGATTCCAACCACACTGGGGATCACTCTGTTGATCATACTGATAGGATAGGTGGTATCTGCATAAAATCCTGGAACATCAAAGCTTAGGTAGGTCTTGTTGATGAGCAACTGCCATGCATAGATGCTGGAGATTACCCCAACTCTACTGGAGAAAGATCAGAAGTCCATGGAATCTACCTCGACACTGCACTTCACCTCCCTGGCTGACCTGGAGCCCTGTTCTGCCCTGGTAATAAAGCATGACTATTCTCTTTCATGGAATTCTGATGGTCCTTCACGCAAATGACCAACCATGAGACAGTCTGGGGAGAGCTCTGGACTTAAGCCTCAGTAGGCCAGAGTGTCCACTTGCATGAGGGCTTTCTCACTTTAGTTGTGTCTGACAGCAACTCCCTTTTACAAACCAGACAGCCAAGATACATGGAAGTCAGATCCACCCACGGCCACACACAGCTAGTGGATTTCAGTACTATCACTTAAAATCATGTGCCCACTGAGTCCACACCCAGGGGCCACTTGCTCTGTCAAAGGAGAGTGAGCAAGGTGAGTATAGGAAGCCTGAGCCCAGAAAAGAAATAGAATCTCTCTTCCTCTCTAATATTTTCAATATGTGAATTTCTTTTTGATTATAGGAACATTTATGAATAATGTTAAGCCGAGAAGATGTAAGAAACATAAGAGGAAAAACAAGGAGCAGATAACACTGCACACTGTACTGAAAGATTGAGCAAATGGCACTTGTAATCACTACATAACACTCCATCAGGTCATCCAGTTACGTCTTCATCATTTCTTATCACTGGGCCTTTACACTGAATCCTATTTCTAACCGTGGACGTAAATATTTCCCCACACTTCAGAGGCATCTCTAGCCGCAGCTGACTAACTGGAATTTCTGATTCAACATTTATAAATATTGAAAAATTTCTTGGTGTCCAGTGCCAAACTTCTCCTCAGCAAAGCTGGCCACATTTTCCTTCCCCATGGACACCATGAGGGCTGCTCTCCCTCACTGCTATGGTCTTTTTAATCTGTAGCATTCATAGCTAAGGGAGACGGTTCTGCCTTAGTGGGAGTGGGTTCATGTTACTGGAGTAAACACTGAATCTCATGGTGTTGGCCAATTTAGCTCTTTCTTTTCCCTAATGTTTGTCATGTTCTTTTTTTTCATGAGCTATTAGTGGTCACTATAGTAAAATTTTATTATTAATTGGTTAATCCATACAATTATATACCGATGCCATAGTCATAGAATTTAGCATCTGGGCAGATTTTATGTTTATTGCTTGCTTTTTCATTTTCATGTGCATGTGGTGTGTGTGTGTTTATGTTTGTATGTTTGTATGTATGCATGTTTGGCAGCATCTGCATGGCTGTATGTACATGCAGAGGCCCAAGGTTGATGTCTGGAATCATCCTGGTCCCTTTTCTGCCTTATTCATTGGGGCAGGCTCTTGCAATCAATCCCGAAGATTGCCAATGTCAATTTTGCTGGTCAACTTTCTCTGAGGATTCCTGCCTCCACCTTCAGAGTAATTAGAGTGAGCCACCATGTTCACCCAGCATTTATGTAGGTTCTGGGGATCCAAACTATGGACTCACACTGCATGGCAATCACTTTAACCACTGAGACTTTCCCCAATCCCAAAAGTAGACTTTATGCTAACAGATATAAAAGGGGAGGTTGTGGAGAGCTTAGAAGATACTGCATGCATAACAGTTGGTGAGGGCAAAACACTTTTGAACTATTACACATCTGATTTAGTCATCTGAAATGTCAAAATGAGTGATTTAACTACTAAAGCGATTAGTGACTCATAATATGAAAAGCATTAACGGGCAGGGGATATGGCCCAGTGGTAAAGTGCCTACCTCATAAACGTAAGGGCCTTGATTCGGATCTCAAGCACCCATATGAGAAAGCTTGGCATGGTGGCTCCTAACTGTAATGAATGCCAGGATGTTAGTGGTATGGACAGGTGGCTCCTTAGAACTCATCAGCCAGTTGGCCAGGCAAAATCAACCAGGAGAGACCCTGTCTCAAAAAATACTGTGGAGATAATGGGGAAAGACACCTGATGTTGACCTTTGACCACCACACACATACACATGTACACACACCCACATGAATACATTATGTACTGCACATACACAAATGCATACACATTCACAAAGCACTTAGGCCCTCTAAATGTTAAAGATGGTAACAATAGGTTATAAACATGACAGACATATTTGGTATGAAAAGCCTTGAAACCCAACAAGGTATGTAAACCAGAAATGCAAGCAGGTGCCTCACATAGGAAGAAGTAACTGTACTGTAATGTAAGAAATGTTTAATATTTTTAATGACTGAATAAAAGCAAGTAAATGCACACTGAAATATTAGGGTACCATCTTTTATTTATTACCTGCAAAACTGCTTGAAAGTGTGCTGGTGATGCTGAATAGATGGTGACCTGCCTCATTTGACCCTTGGCAGTGGGGGGGGGGAAGTCCAAGACATTTTAGAAAGGTCACTTGCAAATGTGGAAAGATCCAAGAAGATGTTCATGTACTTTGATGATGCGACCAGGAAATACAGCTCATGAGTGCAACCCCCAGCAATGGGAAGATACCTAAATACAAATGAAATTTACTCTGCCATCTCTACAATGGCAGAGTAGTGTGAGAAACACATACTTGATTAGATGTTACCATTATGGCTATACAGAACAGTGGCAACCATATGTGCCATCATATAGTGTATGGTTTTTGGTGGCTGGCTTATTTCATTTGGCATAATGTCTTCCAGTCCATCTATGCTGTAGTATATGCTGGAAGCTCTTCCTTACATCTCATTGTGTGTGTGTGTGTGTGTGTGTGTGTGTGTGTGTGTGTGTAAACCATGTTTATTTTGTCCATTCATCTACCAATGAACACTTGACTTGCCTCTGCCCTTTCACTTCTATTAACACAGGATACGAATACTGCTATTTACTGGTACAACACTGCTCCTTCACAGATGAGCAAGCCAAGGTCTCTTTACAAGTTTTCTCACAGAAATCACACATCTAGGAAGCAACAGGATCTAAGCCCACCAAGTTTTAAATGGAGGTAAAGTATTTGCTTAGCCAATGACCCCAAGGAGAGATTTTAGAACAGAGGAACCTGAACTCACTAGGAGAGAGCAAATGCCACACAAGCAGTGATCTATAGGAAAAGTCACAACTGTGTGGCAATGGATACTCAGGTTCAAAAAAAAAATAGCTGCCTCTTTTGTGATAGCAATGTAGGGTCAAGAAGAATTTCTTTTTCCTAGTGTGTGGGGAATGGTAGGAGAGGTGATAGAGTAGGTGTGCACATGCCAGGTCGCATGTGTGCAGGCCAGAGGGCAACTCTGTGAAGTTGGTCCTCTCCTAATGTTCTGGGGATAAGACACAGGTCACCATGTTTTCAGAGTAAGCTCCATCCTGTGATCCATCTTGCTGGCCCAGGGAAAAAAAATCACTCTCTAGCAAACACTTCTAGCTATGATTGCCACTGACATTATTTGTAAAGAGGTTTGAAGAAGCCTGGCCATTTAAAGGAAACCATCATTCAAGTTCAAGCCCCAATTTGCATTGACAAACAGTGCAGAGGGTGCCCTGGCCAAGTTCACCTTTCAGTGTCTTTACTTTATTTCTCCAAGCAAAAGAACCTGTGCAAAAATACACACTGCAAAGGATCAAAAGGATTCAAGGGACTCAGGAGCTTTATGGAAATGCCCCAGCTTGGCAGGAACGAGCTAATGCGCTGAGCTAATTTCATTCCAGAGGCCAAACTGCAAACACTGTTTTGTGCTTCCTGAGATAAAAAGGCCAGATCTTAAAAATATTTCGAGCTGTGTCTTCACATTCCATCGTGCAAATAGCATGATGGGAGCGATGTGCAAACATGCTTGTTAACAGTTAGCTACAGCACAGCAGGTGGCTTCTTGCTGATGGACGAAAGTATCTTGAAAGGAAAAAGGAGATGGACCGGGTAGGTGCCTTTTCTGGTCGTCCTGCTCCTCTGCCTGACTCTCCAGACCCAAAGGAAGGAACGTGACTTCAGAGGAGTGGGAAATGGGCTACTGTTGCCTGAAAACTAAGCACCTAGGAAGAGATATTGGATGTGCACCAGGCAAGGATGGACAGGGTCCACCCAGACAGAGAGGATCCTGGGAGCTTGGGAGGCTAGGTAGCTGGGTAGCCTCTGAGCTGTTTAGCAGCTGTATGGCCTCCTGAAGCTCTTCTCTGGGCTGTGGCTTCATTGTCTGCAAAAATGGGGGCATTAATATCTTTGACTGCATGGGGTTATACTCAAGATTAGTTCTGTCCTAGATTTTTCCCCAAACCCACTCAGCCTTCATCAAGATCGGGGTACTTGTAGATTCAACATTGTCCTCTTAGCCTAGTGACGTGCTCTTCTGCCTTACCCTCCTCACCCCTAAGTCCTATGTGATTGTCCCTTCCCATTATAAAGTGGACAGCTTCCTTGCAATGGAGGACAGCTGCACAAACAGCTCTGCTGTGTGGACATATCGAAATACAGAATGCATCCATATCAACTTTATTAATAATAGCCTTGTTGGTATTGTTATGATTAGTAACTTACTGTTATTTTTTTTAAACAATTTTTTTAGTGCGAGAATCTATACTCTTCCAAGATTCTCTAGATAATTTCTAATAGTTCGAAACCCACAGATCTAGAGAGTGAACGCCTGAACGCCTTGAGGGGCCAGCACTCAGACCTGCTTTCCTCCTTTTTGCACTAGCTCTCTCTGTGGTCAGAAGGCACAGGAGGCTCAGAGCCTTCAATGATAGAGGAAACAAAGGTTATTAACTCTTTGCAAAGGTCTGCGATGACAGTGGGGAGCAGGTGGAGAATGGGCACCTCATATTCTCTAGGAGTAATAACAGTATAGACAGGTAGCATATGTGCCAAGCTCTTGAGATGAATGGCCCAAGCTGACCTTCACAAATACCTTGAGGCAGGCAACATTATTATTCCCATTCTTTGGAGGAGGAAACCAAGATACAGAAACCAAGATATCTTTTCCAAATACACACACACACACACACACACACACACACACACACACACAAATATATCACACACACATATATATACATATACACAAACGTGTGTGTAATATATGTGTGTGTATGTATGTATGTATAATGTGGAGAAGACTAGATTTGAGTTCTGCTAAGATGGCTCAGGGACACAAGAAATGTGAAGATAGTGAAGATGTTATAATGACTGGTCTCCCATCTCTTAGAGTGTCACAGAGTCAGAGAAGGGCATGCTCCTTGTGGCTAGAGAAGGCAAGGGTCAGTGTGAAGGAGGGGAGGGATTCCAAGGAGGGAAAAGGGAAATAGGCTTGAACTCTCTGTCTAGAGGGGCTCTTTGGGGCCCTGTCATTGTTAAAGGTTCCCGGCTCCATTCCCCAGTTACCCACTCCTGTCAATAGGAGAGAGGAACCCCTCTGCATAACTTACATATTGCTTCTGATCTCTGTGTGTCTTGCAGTGTCACTAACACTCTGGGTGGCTGTCAAGATGAATATTACAATACCCATTTTTATTGATAGAAAAATCAAGGCTAAGCTCATGAGCAAAGGAGACAAACAAGAACTTAGCAGTCAACAGTGCTCCCCATCCTCTGTGCAATGGTATTGGAACCCTGGTCTGGCCCCAGGACCTTCCAAGAGAGATGTGATCCCAGTCTTGTTCTCCCACACCCTCCTGGATCCAGGTCCCCTTTTTACCTGATTCCAGATCCCCCATACATAGAGCCTCTAACTTGCAATGCAAACCCCCTGCCCACTCCCAGGGCCTCTTGATACCTGGCATTCTCCAGAACCATACAGAGTCGTGGGCCACAAGAAGAGCTGGTACACCACAGTCCAATGGTTTAGCTTAAGGCCTAGTGCTGCAGCAGAGCTGTTCCCCCTGAGGTCACTCAAAAGGTCTCTGTGAGGAGGAGAGCTGCACCCAGAACCCAGCACACAGAAGGTGTTCAAATGATGATGATTCCTCCCTTGGCCCCTCAGCCCCATAGAGTCAGCTCTCTGCAGGTAATACCTATATGCTCCCTGTCTTCAAGTATGTTCTAGTGCCCCATCTAGGACACAGGGGGCTCCTAGAGAGAAGGGACAGTAACAGCTGATCTCTACTGCAGCTCTCTGGGACAGGGCACAAGATACAATGTGAATGAACACACATGGACCAGATAATGAGATGGCCTGAGTTTTCCCACCACCTATCTAGCCTTTGTCCAGATGGAGGCCCATGAAGACCCCCACCCTGCCCACTAGCCTAATGGCACATGCTACGCGTGACCTCCCTGCCCCTAACCTCCCAAATCTAATACAAACTCCACTTCCCATCCCAAAATGGGCATCCTACCTCCCAGAGGACGATACCAGATGAACCAAAACAACAATAACACTGTACAGATGGGCCAACAGGATATCTTACTTATTCATTGATTTATAAGCATGAATCAAATCCTACAAAGTCCCACATGCTGTGCCAGGTATTGAGGATTCAATGATGACGAATGGTAATAGAATAACAAGAAGCCCCTGTCCCATGGGCATTGCCTCATGTCGCAGTCTGGGTAAGGAACTGATCTTTTGAATAAAAAGACCAGATCTATTTTATTTACCCTGCAGGCTGAAGGAATGGAAGGCATGAGTTACAGAGGTTTTTTTTTTTTTTTTTTTCATTAAATAATAACCATTCTTCAATATCCCGCATCCTTTCCCTGCCAACCAGGTTCAGCTGAGCCACGGAACCAAATAAAAGAGCACAAAAAGACCCAGGTGTTTGAAGGGAGAAGACAGGAGAGAGGGTGGATGAATAATATTCCCCTTTCCCACACGAGATTCAAAACACTACTTTTCTCCTGCTAATTAACTACAAAGAGGTAAGGTGTCAGCTCAGTTTCATCTCCAGCTCCCGCCGATAGAAAATGCGATTTCTAACAATGTACTCATTATAAAAAAAAAAGTCCTAATACATCAAAATTGGATGCCCTGTGGAGTTCATTATAGGATCTGAGGAGCATCTATGCTGCCATTTTATCTTGGCTTTCTTCCTTTTGTCTCATCCGTCACTTAGAGTGTCCAACGGAAAAAGTAAGCTTTAAAAAGCATCCTATTGATTGAAACATAGGGGGAAAAATCTGTTAGAGTGATGTATTTTTTTTAAAAAATCTGGTTGTCCATGGGGAGACATGCTGGGAGTTTCGGAATCTGCTGGTGGGTATTTTATATGGACATATCGTCCTGAGACTCTTCTCTCAGAGGACTGCTATAATGGCAGGCGAGTACTTGCTGAGGAAAATTCCCCAAGAATGCAGATTGTGGTTCAGTTTAACTTTTGGTAACACTAGAGGTTTCCTACCACTGAATGTGGAGGTGCAGGTTGGGAACTAGGATGGGAACAGGCAGTTTACTTGCTTTTGCTTTCAACATGCTGATAGCAGAGGCAGCCACCACAGGGTGGGCTGGCTTTCCAGGACAGCGAGTGTATGAAGGGTCGATGTATGGAGTAGCTGATGTTCACCTTGCAGAGTATCACTAACATCTCCCTACCATGGAACAGGTAGGTGGTATAAGATATCAGCAGACAAGCCTGCCAGGCACAGGCCTTTCAGAGCTTAAAGAACAAATGCAAACTTAACTGGATGGTCTGCTATTAACACAGGTATTGCACACTGAGAAAACAAGACAAGAACAGATGAGATTAGACCCCTCGGTATGAAATGGCGTGCCTGGTCATGATGGTTTCTGTGTGGGATACACAACGAGAGTAGGTCACAACTACTGCATCTAGGCACTTGGGTACTTTTTGAAATGCTTATTTATTTTTATTTTATGTATATGAATGTTTTGTTTGCATGTATGTAAGTGCACTACTAAATCTGTGTGTTCCTAGTATCCTTGTAGACTGGATGAGGGTGCTAAATCCCTTGAAACTGGAGTTATGAGCTGCCAGGTGGATACTAAGAACTGAACCCAGGTCCTCTGCAAGAACAGCGAGTTCTTAAAACCATCTTCCATCCCCTGTGGAGCCTTTCGAAACTCATCCTCACCACTGCCCCTTGACTTCCAACTAGAATTCCAACCCAGGGTACTTGAGGATAGGCCTGGACACTCTCAAGACCTCTATGGGTACTTCTATTCAGAGCTGGAAGGGGAATAGGGCATTTTGAACACAAGGCTGTAAATATCTCAGAATTTTAAGGGTCTTGAAGGCCACCTTCATATTGTATCTTACCCTACTGCACCATCCATCCACACAGGGCGCACACTGCTGCCCAAAGTAGCTCATAGCATCGCTAGAATATCCTAGTTGCTGGAAATTCTCATCTTTACTGAGTCAAAGTCTACCTCCTTGTACACTGGGACCAAGTTGTCCCTTTTAGAGAATATTCACCTCTCCACAATGACTCCCCAGAAGGCTCAAGCTTCAAAGCATTGTGGGTTGTTAAATGGGCACTGACTATGAGTCAAAAGCCCTACACCTGAGGCTCAGATAGCAGACACTTACTTCCCTTTTAACCACAAGTTGTTTGTGAAATAGGGATGCCAATACTGTCTCGTCCATTCTGTACTAACTACTGTGTCATAAGTCTTCAAACAGACAGGCAATGGAAAGCACTTTGGGTATGTACCTGCCAAAATAAAATCTACACCCCATTCTTTAGTTACTGAATCTATTGCTATTACCACACAACAAGAATGATGAGCCACATTATAATTCAGCTCTATTCCTTCACCCCCAAAAGATTCTAAGATTTAGGATCTGGGTTTACACAGGTATTGGTAGGATCAACTCTTGGGTGGGTTTATCTGGGTGAGCTGTTGAGAGTAGGTTTGCAATAGAAAGTGTTTGTGCTCCCCGAGGAATAGAAAACAGCCAGAGACAACCCCCCACCCCTGATACTAGGGTGAAAACCTAGTCGGGTACTTTTTCATACTCTCAAAAAAGCATTCTCAGCTTTCAATAACAGGGGTAAGAAACAGCAGCTTATCAGAGCTGCTATTATATATTATAACCCAGTAGTCACATGCACAGTACAGCCTGGGAGCTGCCTGAAGTCATCCACATAGAGCTGCACATACACTGCACCGGACTCACATGACATTTGCTTTTAAAGTTTATGTGGTGATCACATACTCTGCTAGTTTGCATGATGCATTGTACACAAACAGCCAACATAGACTATATCCCAGTGATCACAGGGCAAGAGTGGTTTTGACTTATTTAGATGTTGCTGTTGTGTACTGGCCATGCTAGAGATTGAGCTGAAGTCCCTGTATGTGCTCAATTCTACTGAACTCCAGCCCAGCCCCAGCTTAACTACTTTTAAAAGAAATGTAACTAAAAGCCAAGCCTTCAGATTTACTCAGAACACAGTCGTACATAGACATACTATTGGCTTTTCCCATCAGTTCAGTTCCAAGGTCCCTGTTGAATCATAGGGTACACAAATAAATCAATCTGATATTTTATCTCTAAACCATGCAAACCATTTTAGCAACCAAGACTACATCTTTATACATGAGTACATAAATACACACACACACACACACATATATACACACACACACACACACACACACACACACACACACACATATATATATATATATATATATATATATATATATATACACACACACACATACATACACTCACACACATGTCCTTTAGAATATATGATAGCCCCAAACTAAGCAATTCTAGGAGCTTAGCTCACTGGGGTCTAATCAAACCTTTCTCAATGACCATATTATTACCATAAACTCCTAGCTATGGGGTAGCCACTAAATTATTCTACCAATGGCATCCTATAGAGCAAACTCAGCTGTAACTAGATTGATATTGGGAATCTTTTAAACTTGATTAGTAAGCTTTGATGACAGCTAGTAATTAATTTAGAACCCTAAAGACATGTCCTTAGGAGCATACCAAATGGTTTCAACAATGAGGTCCTGGGAAGTTGTGCCAAGGACATTGGCACTGCAGTGAGAATGTGACTCAGATGAATTCCTTGGCTTCCCTCGACCATAATGCAGTTATAATAAAGATGTCAAAAGGGCACAGTATCAGGATTATATAATCACAGAGAGCACACCATCAGGATTACACACACACACACAGGTTTTGTCGACTACGAAGCACCCCAATACTTAATTTTCTCTACTCCAGCCTCACAAGGTGGGAATTTGATAAAAATGATCCCAGAATGGTGGCTAAGGCCATGGTTTACTAAGCCTGCACACAGAGAACTCAAGAAAACAGGATACCATGAACTAGGCACTGTGGGAATGGTACAGACAATTCTCCAAAGTTCATAGAGGGAGAGAGCAAAGAAAGTGCCATAGAGAAAGATCATCTCACTAGAGAGTAAAAGTGGGTGTGTGTTGGTTTTACTTCTGTTGCTGTGATAAGACACCATGACAAGAGCAGCATAAAGAAAAGAGGGCTTATTCTGGATTATAGTTCTAGAAGGGTACAATCTATCACAGCTTGAAAGACACGGTGGTGGGGATGAGTGGCATCTGTCCATAGCATTAGTCCTGAAGAGAACAGGAATTGTGTCTAGGCTCAAAAACTTGAAGGCCAGCTCAAGGTGAAGTGCTTCCTCCAACAAAAGCTCCATCTTCTAAGAGTTCCATCACTCACCCAACACCACCACCAGTTGAGGACCAAGCGTTACATTGAAGCCTCAGCAGGGTACAATTTAAACACACAGGGATAGAGTATGGAAGCCATGGGTGACAAAAATGACAGAACCATGACACAAAGTAGGGACACAACTGAAAGGAAAGGATTCTTATGCAGTTGATCCATTCCAGTTTCTCTGTAACTATGGTGATCACCAATAGCACCCAGGTGCTGGCTCTATTTGGTTTGATGCCAGCATTCTCTTCCCATGGCTGTTGGTCACACTCACCAAAAAAGTTGCCAATGCTCCCAAACTTATTTACACCAATTCTTTATCTTGTAATTGAATAATTTAGTCAAGAAACAATCTATAAAATAAATAAAGCTAGAAAAGATGCAGAGCCTCATTTCTATTAAAAATAAAGTTTAGTGGTAGAAAAACTCAATCAAAGAAAACATAAATTTAAAAAAAAAAAAGCACTCTCAAGTCAGGTATAAGCAAGACTACATGGAGCCTGGAAAATGGGTGTCAGGAGCTGAGAGGGAGAGAATGATTAGAGAACACACAGACAGCAAAGATGACAGCCAGCCTGTATCACCATGCCTATTTCTGTTACCTCAGACTTCAGAGTCAACTAGCTGGCCACAGTGAAAGCACAGAATGGATACCTGTATCCAAAATGACAAACAAGGCTGGCAAGTTTGATCTTCGGTGGGCAGGCTAATGCCAGAAAGCATCTTGGTAAATGAATTTGGTGATTTTCGTCTGGGCAGATAGATATCCACCAGAGTGTACAACAATTAGGTCAGTGTAACTTTGGAAACAGGAATTTCAAGACACAAAACAAACTAGTCGTGATTTCTGTGGCATGTTCTCTGTCTTGGCCCCTTCTTGAAACTGTCAGCACTCACACTTGCCTGATCTTGCTGCAGAGGTTGGGAGAGGGGACTGTTTGCAAAGCTTGTTTGTTTTCATGGATGAAAGGATTTCTGATTAGTACAAATGATAAATTATTACCATTCATTAGCAAGGACAAATGAATTGTTTTAGGTCTCAATGCATCTCTGACATTCACATTGACAAAGGTGGAGGGTTGAGAAGCGGAGACTCTGTTCACAGCACCATGACAGAACAAAATCACCTCCCTCCATTTTACAGAGAACACTTCAGAGTAGCCTCAAAACCTGAAAAGTAAGTCCAATATTTCTTTGTCCCTTTATCTCAAAAGCATTGGAAATATAATTAGAAATGTGGTGAAGAAGCCTCCACTATTGTGCGTGGTGATAGCTTCAGATGTTTGGCTCCCAGCACAATAATAGCTGTGGTCTTGATCAGCGCCCCTTCACAAAGCAGCCCCTTGCTTCACACACAGGGTGGGGTCAAGGTTTCTGGCATATAGAACAAAGTAGAATTCCCTACAGAGGACCCACTCCACAAAGGCTGGTCATTGTGTAGCTTTGATACCATTTTCCCCCTGTAGCACAAGCCAGAATTGTCCTTTAAAGACATTTCCCTATGTCTCGCACTTTCCTGAAGTGGGTTGTACTGAGTGTGCTGGCTCCCACATCCCCAGACCTTCATTGTTCCAGCATTGTGCTTTCAGGACCTGAGGGTCTAAGCTGCGCTTGCTAGTGAGCATGTGCTGCCATCCTGTCGTTCGAGTGCCATGTTTCGGCCTAGACTACTGGCACACAAACAATCCTTGCTGGAAAATGATGGGTCTATCATCTCAATTCGTTTTCATTAAATCGACTGTTTTTGATAATGAGTTAAACCTTCTTAATTGATACTTTCAATGGGGAAGGACATGGGAGGAGAGGAAGTGGGGGCTGGGGGATAGTATAAGAATTGTCCCATGCAGATTTAAAGTAGGGAGTCCAGGGCAATTTTAACTTACTGATAATTTCAGTAGGATATGCTTTTCCTTTTGATAACAAATTTAATGTAGTATAATTTGTTACTATATAATTCACCCATTTAAAGTGTACAATTCAAAGGGATTTTAGAATATGTAGAGTCGGGCAACTGTCACCACAGTCAGTCTGAAAATAGTTGCATCCTGAGAGCTCTTCTAAATGATAGAAAGAGGGAGTTAACCCTCCCACTACATTCTACATGGCTGGTATGATCTAACGTCAAAATCAGATAAACACAGTGTGGAAAAGGAAAGTTAGAAGCTCATTTCATCAATGAGCCAAAGTGCAGACACCAAATCAAAGTTAACAGTAAACAGAGCCCAGCAATACCCATCTGAGTGCTGAAATGTCATGTGGTTTAGTTTTACCCCGAAATGGAATAAAAGTCACCACTGGGCACATTTTGTGAAAGTTGATTCTTGAGTGTGTGTGGCAGAGCAGAGCATGATTCAAGAATGGCCCAGGTCTGCCCCCCCCCCAATCTCTCTGAAAAGGCCTTTCTTCCCAAACGCATCTCTGCATTTCTAATGACCACCTTGGTGCTTTGATGGAGAAAGAGACACCTAGACCCAAGGATAAAACCCTGGCTCAGACAACCAGGCAAACAGCAAGCTTAGTGTATGACCAAGGCTCTGTGGTAGATCTCCGAAGGAACTGATTGTTCATAAATAAATTAGATCCCTGTATAATAATTAAAACTCAATTCTCTATATATTAAAAGTTGTTATAAAAGTCTTTATCTTTTAGAGGCAACAGAAGGCACTGTGATCCTGGGTTAGGGAAATATGTTTAGTCAAGATATAAAATGTATAAACTATGAAGAAAAAGATTAAATTAAGAACTTTTGCTTATCACAAGACCCAATAAAGAAAAATACGTTATGTACAAAAGTATCAAAGAACTAGCATCCATAATTTATAAAGAACTCTTTAAAATAAAGAAGGGTATAGCAAAAAACAAACCTCACTAGAAGAAAATTAGCCATATTTATGAATAGGGATTTTACAGATGAAAAAATACAAATGCCCAACCAGCACAAAAGTTACTATAAACAAAAGGATGCAAATTAAAAGCACAACAAGATGCCATTTGAAACCATAGAATCAACAACAACAACAAAATACCTCCTGTAAAAGGGACATCCTACCTTGGAGTCAGTGGCCACTACAGAGTCCCAACAACCTGGACACCAGCAGACAGACCCAATAGCCTGTGGGCAGGGCAGGGGCACCTGTGAGGATGCCACCATAGAAGGGAAAATGGAAATAATCTTCACTAACCTATGACAAAATGTAATTTTTGGCTCATTGTGAAGAACTACATCCATCATGGTAAGAAAGGCACAGTGGCAGGTGACCCCATAGTAGTCAAAACGTGTGGCAGCTGCTTGTTAGGTGGCAGAGAGCTGGGTGGAAAGCAGCACTGGACTATAGCCCTGTGATCTGCCCCCTACAGTCCTGTGTCTATCTGCCAGTGAGGCCTCATGTCCAAGAGTTTCCCCAGCTTCCCTAGATAGCTCTGCCAGACCAAGTGTTCAAATCTAGGTGCCTGTGTAGGATATACTGCAGACAACTTGGAACAACAATTGTAAGTAAGCTTAAAAAGATGTTGAACAACCAACTATGAAAGATGAGGTGGTAGGTGAGAGAGAAAGAAAGCCACTGTACTAGAGTTTATGGGTCCTGATGATGAATCTCAAGAATAAAACATTGGTGAAAAGAAAATTCATTCAAGATATTGACAGCATTACAGCACTTACAAATGGCTCAGACAGGCAAAATAGATGTGTTGCTTTGGTGTGCATGTCACATGCAAAATATGTTGAGGAAGAATAGGAGCTTGATAAATGCTGCCTTCCCAGAGTAGATGCAGGAGAGAAGTAAGACTTGCGGGGTGGGGGGACCCCAGATGCTTCACTCTCCTCAGTGAGGAGTGAGTAGGGTTCAGTTTCCCTCGACTTCGCAACTTTAGTTCACTTTACAGAATTTTATTTGTAGAGCAAATACCTCATTTTCTTTATAAATTAGCACCTGGTCCAGTCCTGGACAGCCTCATAGCTCATAGGATTCACATAGAAAAGCAAAACTACAGCATTAACTTTTAATCCACCCTTAAGAACAAGTTATTACTAACACTGAGTTTGAGAATTTAACTTTAATTATCCACGCAAATACACACATTGTTTACTATTCTGAGTTCCTCTGTGACCCCACACTAATGTATACCTGAAAATGATGGTTTTCATTGCAAAGACTGAGACTGAAACCCCCTTTCCCTAGTCTATTAAAATGTAACCTTCAAGCTTTTACCTCTCAGTCTTGTAAATGACAGAATCTAAAACAATGTTTGGAGATTGTGCCCTGATTCTTGGGAGGTATCTGCCAGGAAGTTAAACAAGATTGCTTTCTGTAGCAAACTTTAACATGAACTAGAAACTAAACCATGGCCCTAGCACCATGAGATGGCTGGGTTAATTAAAGGTTAGACCTTGACCCAGAAGCAGCATTGATAAAACTGGCGAGGCCCTCCGGAGAACCTGCCCACTCCCCTTCCTGTCCGAGGAACTTACATGTTATACATGCTAAGAGGCTGGCCTTACACACAGACTTATAAATGGTCATTTTCATCACAAAGGTGGTTGGTGACTAAAACCTCTAGAGTCAGAGGCTGCTGTACTGTATCCTTTGTCCTAGACTATATAATGAAGCCCAACACCTAGGACCTCAGGTTGGGCTGTATTTGGAAATTTTATTTGGAGATTAAATTAAAATGAGGGAATCGGGCCAGGCTAAAATCCAGAACAATAGCCATTGTTCTTTTAATGGGGAGATTAAAGGGCTGGAAAGATGGCTAAGTAGTTAATGGCACTTGCAGAGGACCTGGGTTTGGTTCCCAGCACCAACATGGCAGCTCACGACCATTCATAACTTCAGTTCCAAGGGATCTGATGTCCTCTTCTGGCCTCTGCACACACCAGGATCATAGATGATGGTCTGATATTTGAAATAAGATCTCTCATTGACCCAGAATTCACCAAGCAGGCTAGTCTGGGTAGCCAGTAAGTCCTATAGATTCACTTGTCTCTAGTCCCCAATGTTGATATTATAATTTCCACTATCACACCCAGCTTGTGTGTGTGTGTGTGTGTGTGTGTGTGTGTGTGTATGTGTGTGTGTGTGTGTGCGTGCATAAATGCCTGTAGAGGCCAGAGGTCTACATCAGGTATCTTTCTCTAATACTTTTCATCTTATTTTTTTGAGATAGGGTCTGGTCTCTTCATAGAATTGAGAACTCACTGATTGGCTAAATAGGCCTGCCAGTGAACCCTGGGGATTTACGTGTCTCTGATGTCATTGTCCCCCAGTGCTGGAGCTAGAAACATGCTGTTGCCATGCCTGGCTTTTTATGTGGATGCTGGGGATATAACCTTATGTTCTAATACTTGTAGACCAAGCACTTTACACTTTACCCACTGATCCATTTCCTCAGCTTTCACATCTAGCTATGTTACTGGGGATCAAACTTAGGTCTTCATGCTTGTGTTGGAAACACTTTACTGACTGCAACCACCGTGGCCAACAGAGTAAGGATCTTGAGGAGGCAAGAAGATACATTGGTTCAATACAACTAAATAGCTGGTGTTGGTTCAAACATCGGGAGTCTGACCTCCAAATAATTTATTTTAGGCATATTTAAGCACAGCACAATTTGGTGACAATGTTCCAAGTGATAATCAACTCAATTCTGTGTGCACAATAATGTTTAAGACAGGACTACAATGGAACTCCTTGTAAAGTAGTACAGGTGACATCTTCTATAATGGACGCTATAGTTTAACTACATGTGACATTTTCCATAAGGATAGATTCTATAGATTATCAAGCTCATGAAAACAGTCTGGGGAAGAGCCAGGGTGGTCTCAACCACATAGATAGAGCAAAATGTCTATTTTCAGGCTAGTAACTGAATCCACTCCCAGCCTTCTGGGCAGATAACAGGTTATGCATCCCTTCTTTTGAAGTAACACTCCCATGTGTTTCGTAGTTTTCCAAGGGCTTATCTACAAGTACAAGGACTTTAGTGCCTCCTACATTGACTGACACATTCTCAGGCCTGTGGGAGAAAAATGTTTAAAAACATGTCATAGTGGCTGTCTTCTATAGGGTTTAGCTCTGAAATATACACAAGCTTAGAGCTGGAAGCTTGGCTAGATCTATGTAGCATGTACCATTGTGTATTCTTCTTAGTGGCATGCACAGCTCTTGCCCTTTAGTTCATCTCTATCCCTCTAGAGAGTGACTACACCCCCACCTCATTCTCCCAGACTCCAGGAATGCATAGTAAGTTACCAGGTATCCTCAGGAGCTTATTTATTTGGTCTGAGGTCATAACAAAACATCCACCTTAGGTGACTCTTCTTAGGTTTCTGGGTGGGAAGGATGGGAGAGGGTATGTGCACACTCATTTGTCACAGTGATGCCCATGATTTATGCTCTGGTGGTGAGGCATACTGCCAGAAGAGGCCACCACACACAATACACTTACAGGGTTGACCTTGTAGCCATTACACAGTAAAACAAAGTCATGATCTTTGTATGTCTTCAGAATGTAAAACTATGCCTAGAAAAACTTCTAAGTTTAACTCTGTGAGTCCCTGTGAGCAAATCAGGTTTCCGTATGAAGTCATCAAGAGTAAGACAAATCAGATCACCATGTGGGCACAGTTTTCCTGTGAGCCCAGCACTTACAGAAGAGGTGTTTTGTTTCGTCTTAGCATTTCTACAGTGGGCAGGTAGACTGTCTATAACATTCTCCATAGCTGCTTACTTTAAAGACTCACAGAAAACACTTTTTGTCCAAATGGATGTATTAAATCCTATAGCATTTTAAAACATTTATTTTAATGGAGACTGTGTTTAATCTATGTGAAGTGATGCTGAATAACGAGAAGCTTAGTTTATGTGTATATGAAACAAACACTTTAGGGAAGAGCCCATACCAGGGTTGGATGTATACACTGGTAAACATCTGGGAAGTATAATCATCTCAATGTGCAGGGCTCCACCTTCTATGGATTCTATAACCTCTCAAACAAGTCTATCAATAGGAATCATGTGTTCAAAAACATGAGCCTATGGGAGTAATTTCTCACTCAAACCACCACAGTCACTATCCTAGATGGTCAGACAAGCTCTGATACATGGTTTGGCTAGCATTGTATGCTGGCTACCCAACAGCTTTCCACCTGTAGATTTTCCTTCCTTATGGACGATTAATTGCAGGCAGGTGGGGTCCCTGCAGTGCCTCAAGGCATCCCTTGACTATTCTCGTACTAGCTATTTTATTCCCATTTTTAGATATTAGTTTAGATCTGGGCACATGAAACAGTTCTTGTTGGAGGACTTCTAGAAAGTCCTCCTCACTAAAGGACAAAAGAACATCTTCTTGATGTTGGGATACTGGGGTTGAGAGCTTGATGGATGAAGCTGTGGAGGCCACTCTGGGACAGTGACAGCACAGCCAAAAGCCTAGGATGGCACAGCAAAATTAGAGGAACTGAATTCTTAAGACTTTTTTTTTTTTTTGAATACTGAATTTAGTCCTCTGGAACATTCTGACTTCTTCTGGTTATATAACAAAATACACATCCCAGTCCTTAAGCCAACATTAGCTGAGATTCCTGCAGCTTATTGCTGAGAGCGTTCTAAACAACTACACAGTGGATCTTGGATCTCATTAAATTCTCACATCAGTGGTATAAAGCAGGCTTTTTTTTTTTAAAGCAAATAAAATAGCAAAATGTTCAATTTTTTTTGCCAAGGTCACATGCCTGTAAATGGCATAGCTGAATCCACAATCAGGTCTGACTCCAAATTTGGTGTTTCTTCCAATGAAACCAGATGATGCACACACAAAAGCCTAGAGCAGGAAAACCTCCTGTCAATCATGCTGACATCCTTAACGAGTTACCAACAACCATGCCACAGGCAGAGGAGACAAGCTGCCTAGCACAAGTACTGTCCTGCTAAACTCTGCGATTGCCATTGACTCCCTTACATCACCCACTTATGAGACCTCCAGTCTTCGTCTATAATTTAAAAGGGGAACTCATGCCCTACTTTACACTGCTGTGTGGTATTGTGGAAGACAAAGCCAAGATTGGACACTGGCCTCTTCTTAAGGAGTCTACAGATCCTTGGAATATATGAGGGAGCAAAAAGCATCACTCATAGCATCACTGGTTCTCAATGGGACTCTAAAGAAGAAGTGGTCCCACAGGCAGAAGTGGACCACCAGTTGACAGACAACAACAAAATAGCTAATATTCTGGATTATTCTGTTAAATACTTTTAAAACTGTTAATACTTTTTCTTACAACAATGGCAGTTTTAATGCATTACAATCCTGGTAGGTCTGGGACTGCCCAACAACTAGGGTAAACACACATTAGATATAGGGGTGTCTGATGCTGGTTGCAGCAGTCTCTAGCAGGGCTGAGGCAGGAGTGCAACTCAGATGGCAGAAGGATATTGTGTGTGTGTGTGTGTGTGTGTGTGTGTGTGTGTGTGTGTGTGTGCCTCAGTGTGCATGTGGAGGTCAGAAGATAACGTGTAGGCATTGGTTCTTTCTGTCTACCATATGAGTCCCAGGGATCAAATTTGGGTTGTCAGGCTTGGCAGCAGGTACTGTTACTCACTGAACCATCTTAATAACTCCAATACTACCAATTTTTTTAAGCCTTGAAGAATGTGTGTTTCTAAAATGGATGTTCATACTCACCCTGTATTCACTCATTATGAGGGTGAACAGACAGGCTTCAAGAGACATTCAAAATGGCCACTCAGTAGCAGAGTCTTGAGAACAATTATAGTAAGAGGTAAACCCCACAGGATTCTCACATAATCAGCAACCTAAATACCTTTTGCAAAAAGAACTCCTAAAAAGGAAACACATCTAATTCCAGTGTCAAGTCACCAGGCATGCTCATGGAGATGGCCATTGTTCTTTCGAGCACGAATCAAACTGAGCCTGTAAGACCCATAGCTCAGAATTTTGAGGACCAATCCAGACATAAAGTGATGTAGAAATGTGGAGCTGCCTCAGTACTTTTAAGTCAACTCAAAGAGACAACCTAAAACTTCAAAAGTCCCATGAAGAGAGGTATTCTGAGGCTCAGCTGGCAGATGTGGGTCACCACAGGGTAGAACTTAAAGTCTATTTCTGCCTCTGCTTCTGGCCCAAGCCCTCCAAGATTAGAGGAACTCTAGCTGCATGCCCCACCACCAGAAGCTGGGCGACTCTTTCCCCACCATGATGGTGTAACTGCCCTGGCAAGAATAGAGATACCCTAAAGAGACACTAGTGGAGCAGAGATGGTGATGGGTATGCTAACCCTTTACTAGGACTGCATAGTTATACAACATACCTCTTGCGTCCTATCTTAAACCTAAGCCTCAATGGACTTATTTGTCTCTCTTTCCAAAGTAGCCACATTTAAAGAAACACACACACCACCTCCTTCCTCCTCCCCACTTGTGCTTTTCACTGTTACTTTGTTTCTTTACTTGGTTCGTTGAAGACAAGTGAGTGATGCTGGCTTCTTAGGACTTTGCTGCCTGCCTAGGCTCTGACCCTTAGTCCAGTAACAAAAGACTGTGCTCGCTTTGACAAAGGACTGTGCTCACTCAAAGCATGCGCCAAATACACCCTTATGCCTTGAAACTGTTTTGTCAGTGTTTTGAAACAAGGATGAAGAAAGTAAAAATGTAACATTCTGAGCAATGTATCCAGTGTGGGACAAGGAAATCAGCTATTGGTATATGCATCGCCTCACATACTTACTATGACTAGTTCTCAGATGTTAAAGATCTGTGACAAGCCCTGTGAACAGTTCCTAATGCAGTAACAGTATGTAAATCAATGGCCATCTTCAAATAAAGCAATGAATAAGTAAGTATATTTGGGTGATAGATATATGGCTCAGTGGTTGAGAGAGCTCTCTGTTCTTTGAGAGGACTCTGTTCCCTTCCCAGTATCCACATTGGGTGGCTCACAACAACCTATAACTCCAGCTCCTGATGATCTTGTGCCTTCTTTTGACCTCCACTAAGACACACACATACACAAATAAAAAGTAAGTAATTTTAAAAAGACAAATGCTTGGACAAATATACTCATTAGCTTTGTTATGCTGTGAGAGACTGACATAAGACTTAGTGTTGCTGCCATCTTAAGTTTGCCAGAGTAAACATCATCAGAATAATTTCACAGAGCTTAAAACATACTGAAGCCGATTTTAAGGCATTGCCCTAATTTCTTCCATTATAATCTGTTGCTGTCATTATAAAAACCAGTCTCATGCAATGAGGTAATACTTCCTTATTTAGAAAAGCTACTGGGTGATTCATAATCATTGTGGTGGTGATACACTTTCAATTACATGGAGGAAAAAAAGAAAACCTCAAATCCCTTTTAATTCCACCTCCCTTAACCCTGAAGGATATTTCGTCCAGATCTCACCCGCTGATACAACCCAGATGAAAAAGAGATCCTTCCTTTATTACTTACAGGGAGCTGTAAATCAAATGGGGACCTCCATGGGGGTGGGTATAAAGGGGGAGAAGGAGGGATGGTTCATTTGCTTATTAGGTTTTCATAAAAAAAATTAAGAATAACAAGCAGTTTCAGTGTGCCCCAGCCGAAGCCTTGAATTGGTTGCTTCTGAAACATGAAAGACTTCTCTTATGGATAAACTGCAATCACCCTAACTTTCTGTAGTCTCATGCACATGCATGCGGCCCTGACCGATGAGACGTTATTAATAAAGGAAGAGATGAGTATGAATTAAAGCAAGCCCCGCTTAATCACATTAATCCACAGCAAGTCAAAGGCTTCAATTTTCGAAATAATTTTGGGCTTAATGCCTTGGAGATGGGCAGCCTGCTCCATTGAGGAAGCAGCTGGTCCAATTTGAGCTCCATTGTGAGGTTAGAATTGTCCGGTCCTCACAGCCACACGGAAGCCTGACAGTTTTCAGGATGCGACCAGAAGTACAGAGACAAAGGAAATTGCAAGACATTGAAAGGGTCCTGAACAATGACAGGGCGGCCCTCTGCGGGGTGGATTATATATGATTACCAAACTCACTGCCGGCATGGGTGGCGTGCTCTCTCAGGCCCCTACAGCTGCTGCAGGATGCACACTCAAGGACCCACAGACTTACAGACTAGGAACAGGCAGGCTCTAATGCAACAGCAGCGCAGCAACTGCTGGACAGCTGCCTCCCTCTGCCCACTCCCTCCACACACAGCAGCATAATGGTCATCAGGCAGCTACTGTGGGACTTCTTGTGAGCAGCATGTACACATTATATGACACTCGCATGTCTGAGCTGTAAAAGGGACTTCTTCCCCAAGTGGAGGAAGCAAGATGGCTGGCTGCCTTCATGACAACACAGAGAATTTAAGTTAGAAAAGCTGTGTGTGTGTGTATGTTAAGATGTGAAACTGACTGCAGACACCAGGACAGACGGTGTGTGTTCTTGCTTTCTTCTTCAGAATCAAACCTCCATTCACAGCCTTGTGTTTTAGAGCTTAGAAATTAGAGTGGAGAAGCTCTGTATTCCCCACAGAGCTACCCTCCCCCGCCCTAGCTGGGCAGGCAACAGACCTGAGGGGGAACACCATAGATGCAGAGGCAGAAGCTCAGCTTCCTTTTCAGTTAGCTGTGACTGCTGTCAGAGTTGGGAGTGACTTCATCTTTGGCCAAGGAGAAACTTTCTCTGCCATGTCCTTTCTGCTGTAGGACTCTTATCTCCCAGAACTCCCAAGTGCCAGAAAAGAAAGCATATTCAGACTAGGACAGTTAAACCATTACTAGCCCTTTCCAGGTAGGTTTGTGCTGAGGAAGTAAGGCCTGGCCTGCTGGAACAAATTCATACGTTCTTGTCTGGATTCTTCTCTTTAGACAGCTATGCATGCCAATCCCAAAACTCAGAGCCAATGGTGCAGAATTACCTTGCAGTCCTTTCGTTTTTTGCATAATATGCATGTGTTCTTATTGGGATGCTTGGCTAGACACAGTTATATTCAATTTCTTTACTCTCATGGCTTGACCTTTTAGCATGTAATGAGAAATTTTTAGAAAAGGGATGCCTATCTATAGAAGTGAGCAAATGAAACATCAAATTTTAATATTTAAGCAGAACAAAAATTATGGATTTGTATATATTGCCTTTGGTTAATTCAATTAACATGATAGCTCTTGAAAGCCAATTAAAAAATATCCAAATAACATTAATTTTAACTGAGTGACATTACTTTGCTGAGTCTTAAAGCATGGTGTGATGGATGAATGGACAGATGGATAAATAGGTAGATAGATAGGAGGATATAAGGATGTATGGATGAATGGCTAACAGATGGACAGATGGATAGGTGAACAGATGGATAGACAGATGGATAAAGGGTGACTGGGTAACTGGCTGGAAATGGATAGATAGCTAGCAGATGGTTGGACAGACAGGTGGATGGATAGATAGATTGTTCCATGGATAGATGGATGGATGGATGCATGGATGGATAGATAGATGCATGGATGGATGAATGGATGGATGCATGGATGCATGGACTGACAACACACATAAACAAATGGTGACATAGGTTGTTAGATATATAGGCATGCTTACCTTAAGTAACTAAGAAAAGTTCATAGCTTCTCCAAATTAAAATTGACCTTGAAGGTTGTACAGCTAAATCACTCCTCCAGTCCCAAGGCTTGACAACAAGAATCACGCTGGATTCTGCACCACGATTCTTGGGACGGAGGATAGAGATATTTAAACAAACACATCCAAATTCCTCCTGGAATACCGAAGACAGCTTTCTACTCTTTTTCTCTAGTGTTAGTCTCTTAAAAAGTGATAGCAACCCCTGCCCCTTGCATGGCTCTTCTCCTAGTATTAAAAAACTGCTGCCATGCACCCCTCTCCTACCACACAGAGCCAAACCTTTGATAACAACAGCATATTAGATGTCTTTTGCACTTGGCAGAAAACCCAGTTTGTAACTCAGAGTCCGTCAGGATCCAAAGCCACCCTTCTGTCAATGCTCTCTGATAATGGAACTGGTCTTATGAATGGTCTATTAATGTTATGGCCTGGAGCTGTGTTAGTCGACAGCCATGGAGGAATATGAGAGGAAGAAGTAGGTTTTCTTCTGGGGACTTCCTGCCTCAGACTCCTACAGGATAAGCTTTTTCCAGCCCTTCTTCTATGAAGCAGTTTGCTCTCAGGAGGCTCAGGAGGACCTATGACGGTACCCTTCTACCATCCAGATAGGAAGTCATTCAGCCAGTATACTATGTTGAACCTCATACTGTAAACCCCAACTCAGCTTGAATTATTTAAATAGTTTCTTTTCTATAAACATTAAAAATCACTCTAAGGGAACAGAGAGATAGCTCAGTGGTTAAAAGCACTTACTGCTCTTTCAGAGGGCCCAGGTTTGGTTCCTAGCACCCATGTTGGGCATCTCACAACTTCCTGAACTCCAATCTAGGGGATCTAAATTCATATCTCTGCAGGCATATGCACTCACCTGTACATATACATGCACACACACACACAATTAAAAATAATAAAAATGGATTTTTAAGAAATCTACCTAAATTTAAGCTTCCTCAGTTTACATGGATGCTACACCCCAACTCACAGATGGTAAACCAAAAATGTCATAAATCTAAATGTGTGTACTTACGCCTAGCCTCCTGACCACACCAGTACAGTGCAAGGTATGGTGTGAGCAGTTCTTGGGTGATCAGGCTGACAGGAGTGCTCAGAACACTGCTGGGGAAGCCATACAAGAGGACCATGCTGTGTATTCCAGCTAAGGAAAAGGTCAGAATTTAAATGCTGAGCTGGGAAGTGTGCACTTTCCAATGTACAGCGTGAGAATACAAAGGAAGCACAGCCAGGGCAAGTGTGTAAATGTAGCGACTCCAAGGTGGAACACGCCTATGGTCACGATGCCAACACTGTTCACTGGTTAACTAAAAAGGTGTGATTGATGTAGATAAGAGAAGATGAGTCTGTGGTACATGGAGGAAGGTGGCAGAGAAAGCAAGGATTCAGACTCAAGTTAGTTATCATTAATACTGTTGCTTTATTATAAAACTTACATGAACTCACAGCATAAGATCAAGCCAGTTAATGAATAGATGGGGGAGGGGCTCATGACCCTCAGCTGAGGAGAATCACAATTGATGGTTGCTGGCAGAGGGGAACAGTGGTGTGGACAGTAAGTTCACACCCCCTGTTCATGCAAGCAAGCCTAATCAAACTCAGTGGACCATTGAGAATCACACACACTCACACACACACACACACACACACACAGACACACACACATGGGGGGTGGGAAGACAGACAGGCAGACAGAGGGAGAGGCACAGAGAGATGGGGGAGGGAGAGGGAGAGAGACCATATGTAAGCAGGAGGTAATTTCTTGGTCAGACGAAGGAGTTCAGAGAGGGTGGATGTGTGTGTGGGGGGGAAGAGTAATGCCAGTGAATGTGAAACAAATACATTATTTGTATGAATGAAATTATCAAAGAATACATTAAAAATGTTTTATGAACAGAGATGGCTCAGTGGGTAAAAGCACTTGCTGCAAAGCCTGATGAGGTAAGTCTGATCCCCAGAACAACACAGGTAGAAGGTGAACAGACGTCTGCCATTAACCCTTGACTTCCCTCCACATCAGAGAAAGACAGAGACAGAGAGACAGAGAGAGACAAAGAGAGAGACAGAGACAGAAAGACAGAGAGAGACAGAAAGACAGGGACAGAGAGACAGGGAGACAGAGACAGAGAGACAGAGAGAGACAGAGACAGAGAGAGACAGGGACAGAGACAGAGACAGAGAGACAGAGAGAGACAGAGACAGAGAGACAGGGACAGAGACAGAGACAGAGAGAGAGAGACAGAGACAGAGAGACAGAGACAGAGACAGAGAGACTGAGAGAGACTTGACAACCTGTTCTTACTGCATCTCTTTCTGAAAGGGAGTCTCCCTGCAGGACTGCTCACATCCCATTCGACCCAAAGGCACATTTAAAATTTCTTGGAAGCATGGATTTTCTAGCTCATAGAGTTCCTCTTAAATGCCTTACTGATGAATCATCCCTCCTTCCATCCTTGCTCAACAGACCTTCACCTACATTGTTCCTTGCCCAGCCAACAGTGGCTGAAAGATGGGACAAGTCCCAGCGTTGCATCCAAATTGCAGATAAAAAAAAAATGGACAGACACATTTGCATGGCATCAGCACCTCGATGTAGACTGTGAGGTTGCTCTTGAAGCATGAATAAACATGATGGTTAGTCTTTTGTTTTGTTTTGTTTTATTTGTTTGTTTTTTTGTTTTTGCTTTTTTGTTTTTCGAGACAGAGTTTCTCTGTATGGCCCTGGTTGTCCTGGAACTCACTCTGTAGACCAGGCTGGCCTCGAACTCAGAAATTCACTTGCCTCTGCCTCCCAAGTGCTGGGATTAAAGGCATGCGCCACCATTGTCCAGTGATGGTTAGTCTTATATATCAATGTATCTCCATTCTTTAGTCAAGAGTTATCCTGGGTGTGTCTGTGAAGAGTATCTTTAGAAAAGATGAACATTTAAGATTGTGAACTGAGGGAAGCAGACATGGATGGGCCTGTCCCAGCTGGTTGAAGGCCTGAACAAAATATAAAGGCTGAGTCTGAGGGAACTTCTGCCTGACTGACCAATCTGTGATACTGAATTTTTTCTGACTTTGAATTCTTAACAGAAACACCATCTGCCTGGCAGGAGCTACATCAGCAGCTGTTCTACCTGTTCCCCGGGACACGCCAGCTTCCAGGCCAAGTGGTTCAGTTCTTCATTCTCCCTTCTATCCCTCTCCTATGCATTATCTGATTGGTCCTCTTTCTCTAGAGAGAAACATCACATTGGCTAATGCAATAAGTTCATAGAACAAAGGTGAAAGTAAGACTGTCAGAGAGCAGCTGGGCAGTGGTGGCACATGTCTTTAATCCCAGCACTTGGGAGGCAGAGGCAGGTGGATTTCTGAGTTCAAGGCCAGCCTGGTCTACAGAGTGAGTTCCAGGATAGCTAGGGCTATATAGAGAAACCCTGTTTTGAAAAACCAAAAAAAAAAAAAAGGAAAATTAAACAAGTCATTTTGCAAAATTCCCAGTATTGTTTTGACAAAAGAAACAGCCTCCTTGCAACACAGGCAGATAGACTGCCTGAATTATTTTAATGGCAATAATTCTACTTTTAACTGAGTCTTCGGACAGCTATCTCCGGTGTGTACAGCACACAGACGGCATCTAAGATCTGCTTACTTGTGTTTCACAGTCTATGTAATTTCTAGAAAGATGGATATTTAGAATTTTTGCTTTGTGCATTTCTGAACACACACAAAGGTAAAACTCAGAGTTAAATCCAAAATTTGCCACCTCAGCAGACTACCTACCTTACCAATTCCCCAGTCCCTCTCCTTCTCCCAAGCCTCCTTCTCCTTCTCCCTCCCCCCTCTCCCTCTTTTCTTGCACATCATCTCTCAATATTGTCACATGTAATTGAAAATAAGAATTGAACCTGTTCATATAAATTTAAGGATATTTTGAACATGGCTGAAACCCACTTCTTCATCTAACAATGCTGGCAGCTGTACTTTAGAATGCTGGCTCCTGGTCCACTTCAAACTTACATGACTTCTGCTATCTAAGCTCTTTTGAGTTGTTCCCTGACCCACCACCCCGTAAATTCCATCCTGTATCTCGTACTTCATATTCCATTATTTGTTCTCTTAAGTTGAGGATGCTTCATTTGGGGTAAGGGCACAGCATGGCTGGCAAGACCACTTGCTTATAAGAATGAGAAGGAGTTCAGATTGCCAGCCCACAATTAGCACTGGGCATAGAGACAGAAGGAACCTGGACCTTCTGATCCCAGGGTCAGTGAAAGACCCTGTCTTAAGGAAATCAAGCTGACAGAGATAGAGCAGGATAGTAGTCACATAAGTACACACTACACACATTTGTATAAACATCCACACGAGGGGAGGGGGAGGGAAAGAGATACACTGTCTCCCTGAAGATATTAAGTGATCAGCTCCCTCTTGCTTCTGTCAGGGACTTTTTTTTTTTTTAAACAGCATCAGGACAAGAAACAGAGATGAAGAACTAGGGGATTCAGGTGAACACAGCCATGTCTGTCAAGTGCTCTCAGCAGAGTGAGGATCTCCTGAGGGCTCCTTCATTAGAGGTTGCTACAAAATGATGTTTCCAACGCAACAATTATTACTATACCAACAGTGGACATAGAGTTAAAGCCATATGAAGTAGGAGCTGCATGCCATCCATACAATAATGCTTGCATGTTTAAAGGGAATGCTGACATTCTAACCCATTCACTTGCCCTTGAAGTCTTACTTAGCCTTAGTAATGAACACAGAGGCCTGGCACCCCCAGGGATTTCCTCAACCCCACCCCTACCTTTCAGTGCTAATCTCTGACCCTTTCTGGATCTGCCATAGTACAGCCATCACTGTAACTATAGACTACTTTCAATTTTAGGAATTAAATAGTGCAACATGTGCTTTTTGTTTATTTGTTTGTTTTCTTCCTACAGAAAAATGTATTCGAGCATAACTATCTTGAGGCTCCCCCCATTTTGTCATAGCAGTGCCTTGTCCTCAATTTTGCTAAGTAGTTTTCCTCTGAATGGATATAACATCATCTTCTTATACATTCACCTTTTGATAACCACTTAAGCCATTTCTAATTTGGGGTTATTATAGAAATAGATACCATCAACATTCCTGTATAGGGTTTTTAATCTAAACCTAAGTTTTTATTTCTCTTTGGTACAGGATTGGCTTCCTAAGCCATATGATTTCTTTACATTAAACTCTGTGGGATATTTCCAAATGATTTTTTTCTACATAGCCATGCTATTCTGCATTGCCACCAGCAAATCAGGAGTTCCAGGAGCTCAGCATCCTTCTTAGTACTCAATGCTGACAGTTGTTTTCTCGTCTTCAGTTGGATGAGTATATTGAAGTGTGATGTGTGCACCGTGGTATGAACGTAGAATTCAGGGGGCAACCTTAGGTGTGAGTCCTCTCTTTCTATCTTTGGGTGTCTTTATTGTCCTCTGCTGTATATGCCAAGCTAGCTACCCTCAAGCTCCCAGGGATTCTCCTCTTTCTGCCTCCCATCTCAACTTAGAGGTGCTCTGATTATAGACTCAAGCTACTGTGTTAGACTTTCCTTGGATGCTAGGGAATCCAAATTGGTTTCTCACACTTGTACAGCAAATGCTTTAGCCACTGAGCTATCTCCTCCCCTGACAGTGATTTTCTTTAATTTAGCTATTCTAACAGAATACTAGTAGCAGATCAATGTGGTTTTTATTTGCATTTTTCTGATGACTAACGATGTTGAACATCTCAAAAAAAAAAATCTTATATGGCATCTGTGGGTTTTCTCTGATGACCTGATTCAGAGCGTTTGCCTATTTTCAGAAAGTTGTTAGTTTTATTACTAAGTTTTGAGCATTTTTCAAAAGGATGAAAACTTTTATTCTCCTGTGGAGTAGACAAAAAGGGAACTTGCAGACAAACTTTAAGTCATTTACTGCCAAAGCAAACCGTGTGCCAGGAAAGTGAGGATTTTAAATAAACCCAGGCTTTTGTTGCAGGGACAGATGAGATTCTTGCCAACTCTGTGTTTGTGTGAGGCACCGCCAGGCTGTGGGCAGGTACCCAGCCTGCCTTTCAGCTTGGATACCCAGTCCCGACTGCAGATTCCCACACTGTGTCCCTCAGCCTGCTGGCCAACTCTCTCCTGTTGAGGAAAATTCCAAAGACCATGGAATGAGGCAGGTCCTCGATTTTTCACACATGAATGAACTAATGTTGTGTGCTGTGCCAAGCCCTCATGTTGATGCTCATGAAATCACAGAATCCTGTATAGTCTCCTCTCTGGCATCCTGCCCATATTAGAAGCATAGCTGTTCTGATATGGCTTCATGACTCCTGACTTGCTGTTGGTGACTGTCCCCTCCATCCCTTTGACAGTATCATAGGTGATAAACACCAAGCTGCCAACCACTAATGTGTAAATTTCCTTTTTCTTTCTCTCTATAATTAACGGGTTAAAATTTAATCACATTCATAAGGCAATGTATTCAATATGGATTGTTTTTTGTATTCCTCCAAAGGAGACAGTTTCTAATAAATAGAAATGTGACATCCTGACAGTCCACCACACGATATCACAGACGATTCCACATCTCTGTACATTATCTAGAAGCAAGAAACAGGCAGAACTTTGACAAGCAGAACTTTGTTTTTTGAGACAAGACCTTTCTATGTAGTCCTGGCTGGCCTGAAAATCACTATGTAAACCAGGCTGATCTCACATTCATATAGATCATCTGCCTCTATGTCTTGAGTGCTAGGACTAAAGGCATGAACCACCACAACAGGTGAATCTTTACATTAATTTTTGTTCGTTCTTGAGAATCGTATAATGCATACAATGAAACATAATCACATCCACCTTCCATTTACTTATCTTTCCAACTCTCCTAATCTCCCTCCCCAACACAGCTCAAATCTCAAAGTCATGCCCTTCTTTAAAAATAACCCATTCAGTCTAGAACTTTATTTTATTCCTTGTAGAATGTGGCATATAACTAAAACTTTGAAAGATGGGCATACAAAACAAAACAAATATTTCTAACAACATCATACTATGGAATGTACAATTTGGGTTCACATAGAAATGCACAATTCCAGAAAACCAGCATTACATTCCTTCACTGACACAATGCTCTGAATCCACTTAGTCTGCTTTGATGCTTTTTAACAAGGCCACCAGGAGGCTGAGAAGAGACTTTCCTCTAAAGTGGTAGCAAGCTGATGCCCATGTTTGTTGTCCCTAGGTCCCATGCCCATCACCACTGTGCTGGCTCCATTAAGTACCCATCCCTGGTCTCCATACACTGTATGTCCTGTGACCAAAAACCTCACAGAATCAACAAAAGCAACTCAGGAGGCATTGGTAATACAGTTGGTTTTGGTTTTGGGTTTGGTTTTGGTTCTGGGTTTGGGTTTGGTGTTCGGTTTGGTTTGGTTTAAAAGAGGCAGGTCTATAGCATAACATATTGCTGATTCTAAGTTCTGTTTCTTTAAGAAATGGAATTCCTTTAAACCTTTATCTTCCCAGCGAAGAGTCCACAAAGGACTATCATACAATGGAACCATTTAAATGCCTCACTCCGCAGTGTGGTCTCTTTGAGCACAATTGTTTGGATGAATTCTCCTCTTGTCCATTATCTGAACACAACGTGTGGTGGCCAGTTGCATTCTGTGGTAACAATGTACCAGCATTGGCTAGCACTTCCATTTTCAGCTGCCAATACAGGCACTGGAGAAGCATTCAGACCTGGAGACAAACGACAGCTGAGAACAGAGAGAGACCTGCAGGTGGGTTCCAGGGGATGTCTTATCTGCTCAGAGTCATTGTGTTCCAATCTGCATGTCTTCCAGAAAACTAAAAGTAAGGATCCCAGGAGGTCGGGGGAGGTTACCGCTGTAAAACTGTGTCTCCACGGCTAGAAGCTGGATTATACTTGGATTCTAGGAAGGTAACATGAAACAACTCTCTTCGGTTGGTGAGCTCTGCTAGGTGTATGGAGACAGATGTGATGGCTCAGTGTAGTCTGTTTAGAAACACAGCAGGAGCTAGGCATGGCACTGCACACTTGAATTGGCTGCTTGACACAAGCTGGAGTTATCACAGAGGAAGGAGCCTCCCTCGAGGAAATGCCTCCATGAGATCCAGCTGTAAGGCATTTTCTCAATTAGGGATCAAAGGTGGGAGGGCCCATTGTGGGTGGTGCCATCCCTGGGCTGGGTTCTATAAGAAAGCAAGCTGAGCAAGCCATATGAGCAAGCCAGTAAGCAGCACCCTCCATGGCATCTGCATCAGCTCCTGCCTCCAGGTTCCTGCTCTGTGTGAGTTCCTGTCCTGACTTCCTTTGGTGATGAACAGCAATGTGGAAGTGTAAGCTAAATAAACCCTTTCCTCCCCAACTTGCTTCTTGGTCATGATGTTTTGTGCAGGAATACAAACCCTGACCATGACACCTGTAATATCAGCACTTGGAAGGTGGAGGCAGGATGATTGACCATTTGAGGCCAGCCAGGACTACAAAGTGAGACCCTGTCACAATAAAGACAATAAAAGGGAGGAAAAGGGGAGAGGGGAAGAGAAAGAGGAGAAAAGGAAACTGCCATGTAGTCTCTCTTACAAAGAATACTGGATCCTCACACTGTATTGGGATCCCATGGTGGCAGAGAAGCCCCTGAGATGTTCTCATTTCTGAGGCCTGCATTATTGTCTTTCTTTCTCATGTAGAACTTGGTAGAGCACCTATTTAACCTAGCAATGATAGCTTAACTATATATTTGGCCCTCCTCTAAAAGACAAGGGAGGGAGGAGATAGATAGGTGATAGATAAGATAGATAGATAGATAGATAGATAGATAGATAGATAGATAGATAGATAGATAGATAGATAGATAGGCAGGCAGGCAGGCAGGCTAAGGTAATGACTCGGTTGGTAAAATGTTTGCTTGTAAGCTGGAGAACCTAAATTTGACAACCCCTGAAACCCATGTACAAATGCCAGCCATGTTAGCTCTTGTTTGAAATCCCAGCTTTAGGAAGGCAGAGACATGAAGATCCCTGGTGCTTAGTGGCCAGTTAATCTAACCTAATTGATGAGCTCCAGGCCAATAAGAAACCCTGTCTCAATGGAGGTGGGCAATGTGCTTAAAGCTAACACCCAAGGTTGTATTCTGACCTACATGCACTCACATACACACATGAACATGCATGCACCTGCAACACACATAGACAGAACTACAATAAGGAAGGCAACCAACAGTGTTGTAAGCATGCGTATTGAGTGACTAGCATACTTTATGGAGGAGAGGGTGGGGCATCACAGGCAGCCGAGACTTATAAGTGGATAATGGCCAGACCCAGGAGTAAATTCTCTCCATATCTCCTCTACTCATTTTAGAAGTCGTTTTTTTCAGCAATACACATTGCACTCAAATATCCTAAGAGTCAATAAAAGTGACTTCATGAAATGTGAATGAAGTGCCCCATTTTGTTTGAAAATGAATAAATGAATTGCTCGTTACAGCTCCCAGGCATGCTGTCTTCTCCATGAGGCCATGGAGTCTTTTAACATGATGCTGCTGGTTCATCCTCGAAGCTATTCATTTGCTTGTTTAATGCATCCAGTGTTTATTACATGGCACCAAGGCTTTGAAGAGACTCCTACTCCAGCAGGAAAGAGCCACTGCAGTGTAGTAAATGCCATAAAGAAAGCCTGCCAGAGGAATAGGGTATAGGAGGGATGTCCTCAGCTCACTGTTAGTGATGGGGTGTAGAGGTGGTTCCTGGAGGAGGGAAGCCCAATCAATACTTGAGGTACTTAACAAGTCCAAGTCCCTGTTTCTGAATGAAGAGATGAGGAATGCCTGGCCCTTTGGTCTTAGTAGGAACAGTGCACTGAATAGGTCACACTATAATACTCTTCTTGCTTGTTTGGAAGATAAGGCAGGTGTACCAGGGGACCCCACATGACTCAGTCCAGGTCCCCTAGGTGGTATTAGGGACTTTCAGGATGCAACCCTGATCCTTGGAGCCCAATGTCCATTTCTATAAGTCTCCGCTGCTATGCAGAACTGTGGCCATGAGCACAGGTCAGTCAGGTTGAACACTGGGCCCTTCCGTAATTCTCAGGAATGACTGGACTAGCTTCATCCATGGAAAAGTGCAGCATGCAGCCTGAGTCACACTCTGCTCATGGGTCAGTGACCTGATGGAAGGACAAGCAAGAGGAAAAAGCAAAGCCAAGTTATGTCTACACTGCCTAGCTGTCTCTCTCCAAAATTAACTCTGTCTGTCTGTGAGATGCTGACAGGGTGTGCTTCACATTGTTTAGAACAGTCGTCCACAAGCATAATTAAACGAATAAGTGCTAGGTCCTCCCAGGAAGTGGCAGGAGCTATGATTACTCTACCCGGAGGGGGTGGGGTAAACAATATGCAATCAGGCTGTGGACAAGGTTTCCCACTGCAGCCCAGAACTAGGCTGGTCCTCATCAAAGGTGGAAGAGACATGCTTTATATTTCTTCTATGTTCATATTAAGAAAGACAACAAACTATAATCAGGAATATAATCAAGGATGAAATAAAATGCAGATTGCCCTTAATGACCTTATTATTCTATCACTGAATATGTTATAAAAAAAAAACTGGGCAATGTATTTCCATGGTTCTCTGAGTGGTATACATGTATGATATATGTACGGTTGACTGTGGTGGTCTGGGATAGAATTATCTCACCTCTGTACATAATGAGAACATGAGGAAAAGCTAGGGAATAGAGAGTGTGAAGTCAGGGAGAATATCTGTGGTCCACTAAGAAAGCAGCAGAGTATTATCAAATAATTGGAGGGGGGAGAAAGCCAAGTGTATAAGCCAGTATCAGACCAATAGAAGAGAGCAAGACATATGTGATAACACTTTAGCAGTCTGGGACAAAGAGCCTGCTTTGAAGGCCTGAAAACCACATCTTTAGAGCCACTCTGGTCTTCCATTATGAAGATCTATAGATCAAAGAAGCACAGGGAAAGATACTCCAGCTCATGCCAGTAAGGAGTTGTAAACCAAAACAAGAAGACACTATGTGTCTAACACCAAAGCCAAAATAACAAGAAGTCAGTCAGTGGTCACAAAAGGTTTTGGGGATGGACATGAATAGACAGGGATACAGGACATTCTAGAGCAGGGACACTATGCTTCATGCCATTATAACAGTCAATAATGCTCTTCTATGCTGATCAAAGCTCATAGATTGCAGACACCCACCATACGCACATATACACAAGAGTGTCCCTGATGTAAACCAGGGACATTAACTAATAGTAACATCCTGGTATTATTCCACCAGTGAAAACAAGTTTCCACAACAATGCCAGATGTTAGCAGGGAATATGTGTGCAAGTGTTGGGAGGGGTTGGGTATCATGGGAAATCGATATTCAACCACTTTATGCTTCATTTTCCTGCAAACCTATGAGTGCTCTGAAAACTTGTTAAAGTATGGACACCTTTCTAAAGGCAGAAACTGGTCCCCCATGTCACCACAATACCTGATGAATACATGACTAAACTTTAAAAGCACCTGTATATGTCCTAAATGTACATTAAGGATGCTGAGTGAACAGTAATTTAGAGACATGCCATTTCAGATCCACTGCATTCACAGCTCAGGCGTCGTAGGGACATACTTTGATTTGACAAGTGCAATTCTTCATCTGAAGAAGCTTTTACTCTGTTGTAACTGGTCCAAATCACAGAGTGGACCTTCTGTATCCCAAGCCCACCTGCACACAGCTCTCGGCCCTGCCATGTCTTTGGAAGGAGCCTACAGTTATGGCACAACCATTTGTCATTGTCGTTTATTTTCAGTCCAAATTGGGAGATGAACCTCATACCTCAGCTGTATGTTCACCTTTGGCATGTGGTACAGACTGAAAGCAGGCAGGTCCCCCACACCAGGAGCTTCTGTTTATCAAAAGGCATGTGCCCAACCAAGGCCACAAGCAACAGAGCAGTGACCAGTGAGGGCTCACAGCAGGAGTGAGGCAGGCAGAGCAAAAGCTGGCAGAGCATTGAGTGCTGCAATCTTGAATCCCTTCATCTTTCCTAGCATGAAACCCTATGCCCCACAAAGGTTGCACTAGACTAATGGGGTCCACAGCAGTAGACAGATGTGTAGCTCTGTTGTCCTCTCAAGGTAGGAGACATCCCACCGCAGGCCATTCAGGCCAACCACTAGGAGCCAACCCAGGCAGAGCCTGGCCTCTTCTATATTTCTCTTAAGTCACAGGAAGCCCTTGTTGCTCATGACTCAGAATCCCTGGACTCTTTTCAAGCTATTTTCTGTTTGTCTTTCTTTCTTTGGTTTGTTCCATACTTAAGAAGTATCACTGAAGGCCTGGGCTTTAAAAGTATGTGTACAAGTCACCACCCCGTCTTCCCAACTGGGCTCCTGGGCACTGCCCTGTTGAATGCATGTGGGTACTAATAAATGCCTAATACATAGCACTAACAAATGCCCAATACACAGTAGAGAAGGGCCTATGGCATGTTGGGCCCTGTGCTAGGTGTTATGGGAAAGATGAAAAGACATGGCACAACCCCAGGGAAATGACAGCCAATGGGAGGACCCTTTACTGGTAACTACTCCTGCTTCCCAACCTGCCCAGTCAGGCAGTGAATGTGTTTAGCTGTTTTGGTTTCTGTGGAGGAGGGAGGAACACATTTAACCAACCATGGAGTTCTTTTCACAGTACTCACTAGTACTTTCTCAGTCTCTTTAGGAGGAACACAGAAAGATGCTAAATAAAGACCCTGCAGTAGATGGGTGGGTACCAACTCTAGCCTATCACTTGTTGATCACGTGGTCTGGACAGACACTGTCCTGCATTTGTGTTCACAGTGACCATACTAGCTACTGTTCATTCTTCCCCTCGTGAACTGTTGTAAGAACTGAGGAAGCTGCTGGGGTGGGAGTGACTTGCAGTGAGGCCAGACTGGTGGGAAACACCAAACGAAGTCGTCATTCTCTTCCTTCTCAAGTTCATGTGCAAAGGCCACCTGGATGGGCTGCTGGCATCTCATGGATCTGCTGCACTGCAGAAACACTGACGTGTGCAGCTGGAAGAACAAGATGATGTCTTAGGTTTGAGAGATTATTTCTAGACCAAAGTGAGTCACCTTCAGAATGGGACTCTATCTCTCATCAAAGCCTTGAGAAACCAGTCAGAGGGAGGAGGCACAGCTGCCTTTCTCAAACCTTGTATCCAGGCTTTGGAAACTGTTAATAAAGCTTCTGTAAATACAGGATGAAACTATACTACAGAGAGATTAATTCTAGATATCTGGGATGAAAGAAGGAATCCCATAGGCCTGCCCTATGGAAGAAATAGAGTTCCCATAGAAAATTCTTTTTGGATCATATCAGGCCCTTGGGGGCTTATCCATCAGAAGCTTTAAAAATTAAATTAGGTAATAAAAGCATGTTGCTACATTGTAGGCAACAGAATGAAGATGCCATGTTCATATTGCAAAAGGCATGGCCAGCGGTATCATGTGATGGGTGAATAAACCACAGAAAATGAAATAGTATTCACCACTGAAAAAGGGGGTATTGACTGAGCCATGAAAATTCATGGAGGATGTCATCATTTGTTTCTTTGATGCTATGACCAAAAATACCGACCAAAAACAACTTGGGGAAGAAAGCATTTATTTTATATTACTTTTAGGTCATTTAATCTGTCACTGAAGGAAGTTGGGAAGGAACCTGGAGGCAGGAACTAAAACAGAGACCAGGGAGGAGCAGTGCCTACTGTCTTGTTCCCCATAGCTTGCTCAGATCACTTTCTTATATGGCCCAGGCCCACCTGCCCTGGGATCACACCACTCACAGTGAGCTGAGTGCTCACCTATCATTAATCAAGAAATGCCCCCACAGACTTGCCTGCAGGCTAGTAGAACTAAGGTCCCTTCTTCCCGGTAAGTCTAGTTTGTGTCAAGCTGATGAAAATCCCAGCAGCCCTGAGGGCCTTCCAGTGCCCATTCCTACGTAAAAGAAGCCAGTCTGAAAAGGCTGCGTGCTGCATGCTTCCATCTTGAAAGGCAAGCCCATGGAGATAGGAGCAAGTGCAGCTTGTCAAGGAGATGGGGAGGGGCCTGAGCAGACAGAGCCCAAGTTTTCGGGGCTCTGAATCCACCCAGTGCAATGCTGTCATGGTGGGATAAGCTGTTACACATTTATCTAACCTACAAAATGTGTGGCTCAGAGACGGAGACGAAGCTTAATGTATCCTATCTGGGCAGACGTATCCATGGCAACGCGTGCAGCCTTCTGGAGCAGGATGTGGAAAATGGGGGTGCTTGTAGGTGGGTGAAGGCAGAGAGCACACAGGAAGCCTCTATACTTCCCGTTCAATTTTGCTACGAACCTTCGACCATTTATTAACTTAAAATTTTTTTAAGGATAAACCCCCAATTATTCTGAATCTTCCTGCACTCCACTCCACGAACTTAAGCTTCCAGTATGTGGCTTTGTCCATTTTAAAACCTGTCTCAGTGGGGACAGGTACTTGTCCCTGAAACATTTCAAACTATCAAATCAAGCCAAACAAGCCTTAAATAAGATAAAAGGAGCAAGATAGGTTCTTGTTGTTGTTGTTGTTGTTGTCATCGTCATCATTATCATCATCATCATCATCGTCATCATCATCATCATCGTTGTCATCTTTCCTTGTACACAAAAGATACTCAGCTTCAGGCACTTTTGTTGATCCCCCCCTGGGCAAGGCAGGTCCACAGAGGACATCACTGTATTACAGTGGCTGCTGACAAGTCTCTATCTCTAGGATGAGCAGTGAACCCAGCTTCAAAGGAAATATGCTCACAGATGGGGCCAGTGGAGATCAGACCACTTGTGTGAAAGACCTGGAAATCACACAAACATGGCTGCCCTGTGTGCAACCCTTTCAGTGTGCTTCCGATGTTTGCTCTCTGCCTAGCCTCTCATTTTAAAGCATTTAGTGCAGAGCTTCTGGCAAGTGCTACTGTGCAGAAGGCAACTGGCTCCAGCATTTCAGCCCAGAGCATGGTGGTCTCTGGCCCTGTGCTAATGAACAGGACCCTGAGAGTAACAAGGATGGTGGAAGAAAGACCCGTCTTCCAGCTGGTGCATCTTGGACATAGTTTCACAGAAGGCTAATTAGTAAAATTATCATTGACAGGAAAGATTCTGAGGTTTTCATCTAACTTTTAAAACTCACCGGGGGTTGGGGGTGGGAAATGAGAGAGCACTCATTGGCAAAGTGCTGGGCACAAACATGTGAGGACATGAGTTCAATCCACAACCCATGTGAAAAAACTGGCCATGGTGGCACACAGTCATAATCCCAGCATTCAGAGACGCAGGGAGGGAGATCTACTGGGCTTGATGACCAACCATTAACCGCATTGACGAGAGAGACTGTCTCAAGTGAGGTGGATGGTGCCTAATGACACGCAAGGTTGTCCTCTGGCCTCCATATACATTCATAAACATGCATGAGTACACACATGTACACACAATGTTTAAGAAACAAGAGAGATGAGTCGACTAACCAAAGAAAAATATTGTTTTCATTTCTTTGGACCAGGGTCATCTAAGTGGCTCCAGAGTCCTGGCTATGTTCGACAGGCAGTCTTCAAAACTCGAGTTTACTCATAAAAGAAACTGACTCCTTTCATTAGTAAGTTAGAGGCTGAAACACATTAGGTGAGGCTTATCTGCAGCTAGGGGTCATTTGGATTGTAGCTGATTCCGCTGTTGAGAAGTAGACACTAGTAAATGGCAGTGACCTGCTGCGGGCCATTCAGCTGCCTAGGTGTTTCCCTGGCATGGGGTGACCACCAGGTGTTTGCTGGTCCCTTAGGTGTTTTTTGCTCAGTAGGTGGGATAGTCATTGACCCAGATATTTGTTTTTAATATAACTTACAGAGAACAACAACAAAGAAATCTTATTCTAAGACTGTACAAATTGTTAGTCATTTGGAAGTAATTAAGGCCCAGTTCATCACATAAAATTGCCAGAGAAGCTGGCCCCTGCCACAGTAAAGTTATCTTCTCATATTACATTATGGCTCCGTTATATGTCATGTGAAAATTTCAGGGCAGGCCTATTCATCAGTGGCTTTTGCAATTACATTTTAAGAAGTGCTTAACCTAGCAGCTTCCTTTTAATCTTCCTTTTAAATCTTTGAGAATATAATCCTGAGACAATGAACCAACAGCCCTCCATCTAGTTTGGATGGGTTACAAAGGCCCCATCAGTGAGCTGTTTTCCATTTAAACAGCTCACTGACCTGGATGGTATTTTCAGAGATGTAAAAGTAGAAGATGTGTTTGACTAAGTCTGCTGGCCTGTTGACCTCTGACCTGTGCCCTAGCAAGGATTTAAGTTGTTCAAAGAAAGAGGTGGGTCGACTAACCAAACCATCCAAAAAGGTCAAAATCTCAAGGTCAGAGGAGGGATGCATAATTTCTGTCTCTGTGCAATGGGTCCCCTGAGAAGATGTCATCAACCTCCTTCATCATCCAAGGACAGCAGCAGCCTGGTGCCTCCTGAATGGTGTGAGCCAGCTTTCAGTTCTCTGAAATTATAAGAAAATTCTCCTCCTCTCTGATATTCATGCTGGATTCAAGCACTCTAACAAAACTCTAAATATTTCTAGTAAACTCTATGGGGAGAGTGGGTCAACTTTGTTTCAGCTTTGGGGACATTAGGCATGGTGGGGCCATATCTCTGACATGACTTTGTCAGAGTCCATGGAAGACGGACATGGGAGTGATAAGAACATGCTTAGACTCCACAGCATAGAAGGAAGGTGGGTTTCACTTAGTTTGGTGGCTTCATCTGAGCACCAAAGTTAAAGCAGCTGTGAGGGAGACTCTTCCAGGTCCAGCGTTCAGGCTGAGCAGGCAGGAGACAGCTGGGAAAGGGTGGGGTTGAAGAGATGGTACAAGGAGGGCACTCCCTGCAAGCTCTTCTCAGTCAGGCCCTCAGCTCTACTTCCAGTTGTAGCAGCCAACATGAAAACCTCCCCCTGGTCAGAAGCACTGTCCATGGGAAGTCCAGAACAGCTGGACCCATGGCCATCACCAGCAGTTTCTGTTTTCCAGGCTCAAGAAGAGGAAGGAAGATAAGTATAGTACACTTCAGGGGCAGGGAGAATGCAATAAGATGAATGAGGGAGAAGAGAAAAGCAAGGAGGGTGAGTAGATGATGGGGGGAGGGGGGAGGAGAGGAGGGAGAGAGAGTACCTGCGGGCCCCCATTCACATAACTTTCTGTACAATATTGTCATGAGGGCCCTGTTTCAAGGTGTTTCTCTCTTGCTGTTCCTAATTTATAAGTTGAATTTCACCATATATATTTGGAAAGCATGGCTCAGGTGAATGAAAAGGTTTGAAAAGAAACTATGTCTGGCCGTGCAAAAAACTCCTGGAAGGAGCATCTGCATCTGCAGAGACTGATGGGAATGTCAGTACTGGGGAGAGATTGGGATTTTTGTAGGTTTGAAGGCTAATTACTTTATCTTGGGCTAGTTTTAGCCTTGCATAACAGCTGACTCTGTTTCTGAACTAACACCTCGTGATAATAAATAAACCCTTATAGAAACTATTAACTTAGCAGAGCACAAGCTTCCACCAATCCGAGAGTAAAAATGTCATCAGATAACATCTTGGGCCTGTAAGATAGCTCCCCCATCATCCTGTACCTGCCTCTCTGATGTGCCAACCAATGTATTTTAAAATCACCTTGATTTATGACTGTCTTTGTTCTGTAAAACTAGAAAACACCTTGTGAAACTGCTTCCACATAAAACCATGGGATTTGAGGTAACATAAACCTGTTTCTAGGCCATGGTCGCTCACAATGGCTCGGGAATAAACTCTTATTCTCTTTTAAGATGAGGACTGTAGTTTGTATGACAGCATGCATGCAAGTTTCAGTATTGCCTATAGCTTCCAGCATCCATGTGGGCTTTGGTATGTATCCCACACAGACAAGGGAGAATGCCTATCATACATTGTAGGGAGAGGGGAATCCATCCTAAGAGAAAGATGGGCAAGGACCAACTAACAAAAATAACAATGCCTTAAGCTTTTAGCATGTCAAACTTGAAAGACCCCTCCACTCTAGAGCCTCACCTGAACAGGATGGAATAAAGTGATGGAGGAGTTGGAGAAAGGACTGAAGGAGCTGACAGGGTTTGCTACCCCATGGAGGGAGCAACAATGTTAACAGGCTGGACCCCCTGGAGCTCCCAGGGACTGGACCACCAACCAAAGAATACACATGGAACAACCCATGGCACTGGCCACATATGTGGCAGAGGATGGACATCAGTTGGAGGAGAGACCATTGGGCCTGAGGGTGTTCGATGCCCCAGTGTAGGGGAATGCCAGGGCGGGAAGACAGAAGGGAGTAGGTGGGTGGGGGAACACTCTCATAGAGATGGGGGGGGCAGGGGAATGGGATAGGGAGTTTCTGAAGGGGAGACCTGGAAAGGGGAAAACATTTGAAAGGTAAATAAAGAAAATATCCAATAAAATAAAAAATAAAAAACAAAACAAGAACAAAACCCTCTCAGGCCTCATCAAGGCTGTGATCTGGGAAGCTAAGTGAACATCAACCCCTATTCACCAATCTCACTGTTAAATCAAATCACTCAGTGTCTCTCAGCCTCAGTATTCTCAGAAAAAAGAAAAAGAAAAAAGAAAAAAGAAGAGAAAAGGAAAGGAAAGAAAAGAAAAGAAAAGAAAAGAAAAGAAAAGAAAAGAAAAGAGGAGTCCCTGTGGGCTCTGGTCATTTTAAAGAGCCATTTTAAACAGAATATCCAACAGGACTGGAACATACAGCAAGAGTCAAACTGTAACCATTTGTATGTAGGATATGCAAATCCATTTAGAGAATACACTTCACTGTGGGTGGAGGCCTCACAGCAGCTTTCTGGAGCCTGATGTTGTGGTCACCCACTTGGAAAACCACAGCACTAGGAGCTGACTAGAGCCCCTTCCAGGCCTGGAATGCTGTGGTATGACCATGACCTCTGCCCAAGATGATGACAGCCCAGAGGGATGCCACTTGTCAAGAAGTCAAGTTTACTGTTAGGGGTGACTAGGTTTAGAACAAACAAAACTGTACCTCTCCTCTACCTATGCTCCAGTCATCTGGGCAATGGGGCTATTCACTGAGGAACCGGTGCATGGGGTTAGAGGTCCTGAGGGTTACAAGTGAGCGGTGAGGCTCCCTAGCCTCTGAGCTTTCTTTCTCCTTGTTTGTTTGAAAGAGAAAAGCGTTTTCATTCTGTCTGTGACAAGTTCAGGGCCCCATTTTATGTCTCAAATAAGGGGCACAAAAAGCCATCAAATTGCTTGTTGCAAGGAGTGAACACCAGGATTCTTGCTTGTGGGGAGATGTGTCAATAACTTGGTAATTTTCCTTGACTGGCATTGACAACGCTACAATGAGGCTGACTATGCACTGAGAGAGTGAATGCAGTCTGAGAGAGATGGAGGGGGAGTCTTCCATTACTTGAGGAGCTGTGCTCCAGCCCCTCCCGCCTTTGAAGAATGGAGCCATTAACTCATGGCAGAACTGCAGCCTCACATCTCCACCCAAACACTGCAGAAATTACCTTGAACTGAAAAGACACACTGAGTGCTTTACACGCATGGAGAAAGGCTGGTTTAATGCCCAGCTGGAGCTCTGAAGCTTCAGGAAATGCTAGCAGGTACTTGGGGAAGGAGTGAAGAAGATCCATAAGAGCCCAGAAGAGGTGAGAGGAATGAGAGGTGCAGGTGTCAGGCCATATGCAGAGGCAGAGGCTGACTTAGCCTGCCAAGCCACGCACTGTGACCTACACCTACACCTGTACCCATTCAGTGTTCTTATAGCCAAGGAGTACAGTACTAGACACCCCAAGTCCCAGATTGTCTAAGATACATCTGATGTGAAATATTTTCCTTTTAAAATATTTTTGCATGCATTTATTTAACTTATGTTGGGCATGCACCTCCTCTGGAAGCCAGAGAGTAACTTGTGTGGGTTGGTTTCTTTCTCCTCTATGGGACTCAGGTTGTCAGGCTTGGTGGCAAGCATCTTTATCCACTGAGCCATCTCCCAGCCCTGAAATAATTTTATTTTTAATAAGAAATCAGGAAACTGGAGAAATGGCTCAGTGAGTAAAAGCCCTAACTGTGTGAGGATGAGGACCTGAGCTCAAGTTCTCAGCGCACATGTAAATGCTGAGCACAGCTGAGCACACCTATCATGCCAGCACCATGGGGCAGAGACAAGTGGAGACTGGGGTTTGCTGGTCTAGGACATTCAATGAGCTCTTCTAGATCCAGTGAGAGCCCCTAACTCAAGGAAATGAGGCAGAAAACGATAGAATGGGACACCTGATGTCCTCCTCATGTCCACACCCAGGGTCACACACCACACACCACGTATACTCTCATGAATACAGCTCACAAACATTGATAAAATAAAAATAAACTTTAAAAGAATTTAACCACAACTATGCCATAGCTTCACTAATGCTTTTCAAGAGGGGAAACTGAGGCTGGGAGGGTTGCCTTGGAGACAAACAGCACTGAAAGGTTAGTTACAGAAAGACTGCCACTCTTAGCTGCTCTCAGACTGAGCTCCCACTGGGCGCCCCTGTGGGACAGTGTGGCTGTTCCTCAGGCTGTTCTGGTGGCCATATGAGTCCCAAGGGGGGAAAGTGGCCTGCCCCCTTTCTTGTTTTTGGCTCTGGTGCCACTTGGCTGAGTCGACTTCAAAAGGCTTATGAATAGGATGATAAACACGGCATTGTTATGAACATCTGTAAGCAAAATACGAGAAGACCTCACTCAGTGAATGCACAGCCCAGGCGCCTTCACCAGCAATGTCGGGTTTGTACATTTGGCTAATATACCGAAATTAACCCGAAGTGCTTACCCATTGCAGAATGCCTTTTCATATTTTCATCTGCATGGTTGTTATTACCAAATGTAAGAATAATTCTCTACCAGGGCATTGAGGACTCTGAATAGCTCAATTAGAATCAATGGAGAGAGACAACAGCATGCCAGCTAATCAGCAGGTTTGCATAACAATCCTTTGAGAGAGTGTATGCAGAATGCATGGTGTGTGTGTGTGTGTGTGTGTGTGTGTGTGTGTGTGTGTGTGTGCATAAAGAGAAAACCAGAGCCACCCCCAAACCCTTAAAGCAAGCATAAAAAGAACAAGGTTTCATTAACTATAGTCTCTAGAAGACAGAGACTGGGGTTATCTTCACATTGTGTGTTATCAGTACCCAGTGTCATGGTTTTGCATGTAAGCCATCATAGTAATTAATATATTCATATCTATCCATCCATCCATCTATCTATCTATCTATCTATCCATCCATCCATCCATCCATCCATCCATCCATCCATCCATCCATCCATCTATATCTATCTATCTATCTATCTATCTATCTATCTATCTATCTATCTATCTATCTATCTACTTTTATGAAATGCTTCCTTGGAAGCCAGACACTTCATAGCTATGTTACTCCAGTTTCCATCCTAGCAGAGAGAATCCTTGCAACTGGTTTTAGGAAAAAAAAAATGGTAGCCACTGGGATTTCAAATCACTGCAGTGTAAGCAATAGGAGATGAGGGGAGAAATGGCTGCTCTGCAAGACCTGAGGGCCATAAGCAAGGCCATCCCACATCTGAGCAGAGGCCATGTGCATGGTGAAAGACTCAGGAGTGTGGCTCTAAGAGGGGTCAAAAGTCAGGCCTGAGATACCTGGGATAACCAAGCTGGGGGAGGGGCATGCATGTAATCCAAGGATTCAGGAAGCTGAGACAGGAGGACTGCAGGTGTCAAGCCAGCCTGAGCTCCATGGTTGGACCATTGCAAAACAAAACCGCACAAACGCCACAGCATGTCCTTCTCCCAGGAGACCACATCCCAGGAGAAGCACACACCAGCCTATGCTGAGCAAAGAAAGTTTGGGCACATGTCCCAGTAGAATTGGTACTTTTAAAACAGGTCTATAAGTGAGAAAGTAAATAAAGAAATTTCATCACAATGAAATGTGGGCTCTACATGAAAGATGAAGGCTCTCCAGGAAATGCAAGATGATAGTCACACCATTTGGTGGCACTGTGGAGCCCTCCTTTCTACTTCTCAGCTTTGAAGGCCTAAACTCCATTACCATCCACCAGTCCCACCCAGGTTAACCCAACCATCAGAGAAGACCTCTGCAGACTAAAATCACCCTGGACTGAGATATGCATCAAGTGACATCTGATTCTATTTGAAATGAGAATTTGTCTGTCTGCCTAACTGACGTGGTCTTATTGCATTTTCTTCCTGGAAGTGATTTCCACAGAAAGTGGAAGACAAGAAGGTTCTACAGCAGATGGATCAGAACAAGAAACTGGTGGAAACTTGAGAATGGCATGGTATTAGAGGCTGTGTGTCTGCCCAGAGCACTCTAGAGGTGTCAAAAAAAAAAACACCCTCTAATGGACTGCAGGCTCAGCAACCTCTTGCTGGGTCCGGGGCTTCCCCTTACACAGTCAAGGCTGGCTAGCTGTTGTTCTGTGTCCAGTAAGTCTGAAGCTGATCTCCCCCTACCCAAGTGATGGCCACTCTTACCTCAACATAGGCATCTTTTTCTTCGTTTTTCAAGGGACTGCACTAGTTCAAATACTGAAAGAAACATCAGCACCCTGTGTATAGCATAAGGCTCAGGTCACATGCAGGGATGAGGATAGCCTGGCATGCACCAGACCCATCACTGAGCCCACTCCTAAGAGTCCTGTTTGGATGCCATAGTCAGCCCTACCTGTGGTGGTTTGAATGAGAACCATCCCCCATAGGCTCATATAGTTGAATACCTGTTCCCAGTTACTCAAATTGTTTGGAAAACATTAGGAAGGTGTGGCTTCATTGGAAGAGGTGTGTCACTGGGGACAGGCTTTCAAAAGATTCCTGACATTCCCAATGTGCCTCTGTTTCCTACTTTCGACCAAGATGTGAGCTCTCTGCTCTTCATATTGCCATGCCTTTGTTCTACCACAATCGACTCTAATCTTCTAAAACCATGAGCCCAATTAAATACTTTCTAAGTTTTCTTGGCCATGGTGTTTTGTCACAGCAACAGAAATGGAGCAGAGACATTGCCCTTGTGTCTCTGTGGAGACACCTCCTTCCTCCTTCCTAGGCTGTTGCCTCTCCTGTGTGCCCTATCAGAATTCTGTCTTGCATTTCAGCTGCCTGCCATCTGGGAGCACTGGGGGTTTCAGAGGGGAGTGTAGATAAGTGACCCTGTGTTGTCCACATACCCCTTTCTCAGTCAGAACTCTCTAACTGGTTCCTTCCCACTGTCTTCCTAAGTGAATGCTGTGTTCCCCTCCTTGATACTTTCAGGGATTTGAGGGTTCTATCACTCCTAGGCTAGGGTACCTTTTATTCATTCAACTTTTATAATCAGAACAAATAAATCCCAGACACCTCCCACCACAATCACCTTTTCTTTTGAGTCTGGGTAGAACCCAACATCATCTCTTTGTAGTCAGGAATCAGTTTCCATAACAACCATGCCTTTTGTTGTGCCCTAAGTTGGCAGTCCTGTTAGGATGGAATGGGCAGCTCTGCACCCTCCCATCACCACCTAACCCCTTGAGTCCCATTTTCACCCACTGCTGCAGCCTGATGTGGGCTGTTTGCATAGACTGAATCATATAGGAATTGGACCTTTTTCACTTTCAAATTCAAACATCTGTAGGACAAAGCAAATCCTTCTTTACTTCCCACACAGGAGTCATTTAGAAACACAGCGATATATTTTAAAGTTCAGCCAATGAATAGCTCTGAAAGAGGAAGGACATGTGAATGACTGGATGGAGGACAACCAAGCTGTAGCAACAGCTGGGAGACTTGCACCAAGGTCAATGGCATAAACTATAAGTGGAGAGCAACTAAGGTAAAAGGTAAGCCAGATGAACTTTCTGAGCCTTAACAATGCCTCAATAAAGTACAGAGACTAGGATGCCATGTGGGATAGCATGAGAAAAAAAAAAGACATAAGAAATACTATAGTGCTTAGCATGCCATAGAAATTCACACAATCATATTGCCAGTGTGGCAGAGGGGAACAGGAAGGGGCCCATGGTTACATAAACAAGTGATTACAGTATCAGAACTGGCTTTTGCCCTTTGCAGAGTGAGGGTAACAGTATGGAGAGTAGGTATTCAGGGGACTTCTTTATCAATTTGTGTGTGTGTGTGTGTGTGTGTGTGTGTGTGTGTGTGTGTATGCGTACGCACCTGTGCATGGGTATACTGGCTGGTTTTGTTTGTCAACTTGACACAAGTTGGAGTTATCACAGAGAAAGGAGCCTCCCTTGAGGAGATGCCTCCATGAGATCCAGATGTGGGGCATTTTCTCAATTGGTGATCAAGTGGGGAGAGTCCAGCCCATTGTGGGTGGTGCCATTCCTGGGCTGGTAGTCTTCAGTTCTATATGAAAGCAAACTGAGCAAGCCAGGGAAACCCAGTAAGTAACATCCCTCCATGGCCTCTGCATCAGCTCCTGCTTCCTGACCTGCTCGAGTTCCAGTCCTGATTTCCTTTGGTGATGAACAGCAATGTGGAAGTATAAGATGAATAAACCTTTTTCTCCCCAACTTGCTTCTTGGTCATGATGTTTTGTGCAGGGATAGAATCCCTAAGACAGTGTGTCTATGTGGGCATAGGGTCAGGGGACAAGCCTGAGGTACTGGTTCTCACCTTTTCATCTTGTTTGAGATAGAGATCTCTTCACTGCTTCTTAAGCCCAGTTAGCTGAACCACTAGCTTCCACGGACTCTCCTGTCTCTGCCTCCCATTTCCAGGTAAGGGATGCTGGGATTTCAGATGCTTTTACATGTGTTTTGAAAATTCAAACTCAAGTCGTCTAGCATGTGAGCAAGCAGTTTCACCCAGTGGCCCATCTCCCCAGCCCTTGTGGGGTTTTTTTAGCAACCTTTTCTTCCTAAGCCATTATTCCACATCTGGAACTGCAGGAAGGCATCTATTAATTTCCATCCCTGGGGCCTAAGAGAGTAAGCCTGGGAGGTCTCCAGGGCTCACTGGCATCTCTAAGGATGGCTGTATATAAGCATCTATAATTTTGCTACAGAAGCAAATATATATGTGGACTGAGCACTGAGGAATGTATTCCATGTCCCACATTCCTAATGCTGGAGTATTTCAATTCTTCCTATGACCAAGAAAAACAAGAACAAAAGTTCTCATAACGCCTTCATTGCTTCAGTGACACACGGAAGAAAAATTCATACTTTTACCAACAAATCAGCATGACTATTTTTTATCAAGGTCCCTCCCTACTCCTTCAGGAGCCCATGATGCCCAGTAATCCTCCATAACTAATGCCCTCAAAGCCCTTGCTTTTTCTCCCTTCATTTAAAAAAAAAAAATGTTTGTAATGGGGTCTTACTACAAGGTCCAGGCTGCTGAAACTACAGAGCCCAAGCTGACCTTTCATTCATGTCCTGCCTCAGCTTCCCAAGTGCTGGCGCTACAGGCACACCTGGCTCTGAAGTTTTTATCTTGATAAAAATATTCACATGTTAAGAACATCATTTTACTTTTTTTTGTTTCTGTGTAGTGCTGGGGTTTGAACTGAAGACCTTGCACCCATTAGGCAAGCCACTGAGATGAATCCTCAACCTTCTTTTTTTTCCTTTATTTTTAGACAAGATCTTGCTAAATTGCCTAAGCTGGCCTTGAATTCACTTTATAGGTAGGCCCTGAATTTGTACTTCTCCTGCCTTAGCCTTCTTAACAGGTGGAAATACAGGGCTGTACCACCAGGCCCAGCTATATTTTTAAGTATTACTTAGACCACAGGTCTCCAGAAGCCTTCCTAAGTAAGACCTTCTAGTGTGGTGATATGCCTTTTTGCTCTAGGGGTTGAATTCAGGACCTAACACATCCCAGGTAAATGCTCCACCACTGAGCTACATCCTCCTGTTTTTTCTTTTCTTCTTAAAAAAGATTTATTTTTATTACTTTTAGTTGTATATATGGATGTCTGTCTGTATGTGGGTATGTGCACTTTGAGTGCTCACAGAGATCTCTAGAAGGAGGACCATCACTGATTCCCACTGTGTCTTGCTTTGTGATGGTCACAAGTCTCATCAACATCCCAGAGACACTGGGAGAAAGGATACTAACCTGCTTCCAGCTGGAAAAAGAAACAAGTTCTGCCGGAAGCATGACAGGCTCTGCTCTAATAGTACCAAGAATAGTTGGATGAGGGCAGACATGATGGCGTACACCTTTCATTTCAACACTTAGGAGGCAGAGACAGGTGGATCTCAGTGAGTTGGAGGCCAGCCTGGTCTACGTGGTAAGTTCCAGGCTAGCCAAAAGAGCTACCATACAATGTTAGGCAGCAGAAAACAAGGGATCTGCTGGATTCCAGAAACCAACCCCCGCAGGAACTGGCCCTGGCTTGGAACCTGCATGGACATCTTCCTGGGTCTCCCTCAGCAGCACTCAGCACTTCCTTCTCTGCAAAGGGCTAGACAGGAAGTGCTTCCTACTTTGTGAGTGTGCCACACAGCACCTGCTGAGCCACACACTCTTGCCGTTCAGGTACAAACATGCTCATTGACACTACGGAAAAACAGAGCAATGAACATTGCTATTGTGATGGCCAACCTTGGTTGTCAACCTGACTACATCTGGAATCAAGTAAAATGCTGGGTGGTCCCGTGAGGGACTTTCTTGGCCAAAGTCCATCTTTCCTGGGCAGCGCCCTCTGGTGGCAGCCCAGATAAAAGGAGAGGGAAGCAACTTGCTCAGGACTCCACACAGACTGAAGATCAGCAGCTCTCCAGGAATCCTTGAGGTCTTCAACACCAGACTGGGACTGTGGAGACATCAGCCTCATACCAGACTCCCCACCTCTCCACTGTGAGACAGCTATTGCTGGGCTGCACTTATTGTATAAGACAATCTACTAATTCCCTTTTAAGATATATATATATTCTTTCTGTCAGTTCTGTTCCTTTAGAGAACCTGACTAATACTAATACAAATGTGCTTTAGAAGACTTTTATTTATAGACAGGCAGGAAGTGGTAATTGACAGATCCCTGTACCACAGCATGGCTTCTCATGGTCTCCCCCTAGAGTATTTCTACAGCATGAGACATCTGAGGCATGTAGAGACCACTATAACAATGGTCTTGATTTCTTCACACCTCCCTGTATCCCTGTGCTGGAGTCAGGAGCACTATCTAGGCCAGACTGTGTGCCCCAGTTTAGTCCATAGGGCAATGTTAAATGAGTCCATGAAGAACAAGGCTCATCCTCATGCTGTTTCCAGGTCTTGACATACACCAGCATTTGCATTAGCTCGCACCAGTCTGAGACATACCCATTTCTCAGTGAGTGCTGACCAGCAGCCAGCACTGACTGCCACAGGAGGTCATCTAAGAGTAGCTGGTCCTTGAACTTCCCACCTGGTGACTGTGGTCCCATGAGTGACACCAGGAAAGCCTCAAAGATCTGCCAAGCTGAGCCCAGCCCAGTTTACTAAGCTAAATGCACAATTATTCCAATCAACCAAATGTTATGTGATTTTTTTTTTCCACAGCCAAAGAATAAAACACATTCCACGGAAGTTCATCAACCTCTACAAAGCAAAGAGGTATGTTTACAGGAATGGTTTAAAGAAAAAAAAAACAGATAAAGTATATGTTCTTAAATATATGTACTTTCCATTTCAAAGATATTGTCACCACCCCGTAGGGATGAGTCCCCTTGTTCTTTCAGTGACTGAACCCCTGTACCTACCTGAGCAGACCTCTTTGTAGGTGGGATTGCATGTGTATCCTCCTGCAAAGCCCACTTGGGTTGAATACACTCCTTTCAAGAGCCAGAACTTTCGCTCAGCTCCCCAGAAGCAGCCCATTCCTGCAGAGAACAAAACACAGATAAATCATGTATCCAAATTAAGTTGGTCACTGTGTGTCACCAGAGCTGTTAGCTGAATGAAGAAGCTGCTCCTGTTATCTGATGATCAAAATGGCCCAAGACTTTGTCTTAAACAACAAAGTTTTAGCGCTGAAGAATAACTTAGTGCCAGCAAGACAGCTCAGCAGGTAAAACTTGCTGTGGGAACCCGATGGCTGGAGTTCCAAGTCCAGAGCCAGGCAAGCTGGATGCAGGGCTTCACATCTGCAATCCCAGCACTCTGTGGCAAAATGGTGGTGGGATGAGGACCTGAGATACACCCTGAACCATGTGCAGAAATAACAAGAGGCTTCAACAGGTGGAAGAAGAGAATCAGTTCCTAAGAAGTTGTCCTTCTATGTCCACATGCAAGCATACACACATGTGAACAATGATAAACAGACACTTTAGAATTTCTTAAAATAATTTAAAGATTATTTGCATAGAACATCTGTTTATTCTCACACTATAAAAAACATGGGAAGCCTCAGAGTAGCAAAATTACGCTTTTCCCAACAACATAGTAAAAGGATAACTATTTTAAGAATATTTACACATTTACTTCATAAGTTAATAGAAATACTTCATAGGTTATGTAATCATCATGTACTGGCTGGTTTTGTGTGCCAACTTGACACAGGCTGGAGTTATCACAGAGAAGGGAGCTTCAGTTGGGGAAGTGCCTCCATGAGACCCAGCTGTGGGGCATTTTCTCAATTAGGGATCAAGGGGGTAGAGCCCCTTGTGGGTGGTGCCATCCCTGGCCTGGAAGTCTTGGGCTCTATAAGAGAGCAGGCTGAGCAAGCCAGGGGAAGCAAGCCAGTAAGGAATATCCCTCCATGGCCTCTGCATCAGCTCCTGCTTCCTGACCTGCTTGAGTTCCAGTCCTGACTTCCTTTGGTGATAACAGCAATGTGGAAGTGTAAGCTGAATAAACCCTTTCCTCCCCATCTTGCTTCTTGATCATGATGTTGTGCAGGAATAGAAACCCTGACTAAGACAAATTGGTTCCAGTATAGTGGGTTATTCCTGTGACAACCTGACCATGTTTTGGGGAGGACTGTGGAAGGACTTTGGAACTTTGAGCTAGAAGAGCCACTGGTTGTTAAGAACTCTGTGGGATATTCTGTAGGAGCTTAGAAGACCATGTTGAAAACACTGCAGAGATGAAGGCCTGGCTTGTGAAACTTCAGAGGGAAGATTAAAGACTCTTATCAGGGCCATGTTGTTTTGATTGTGAAGATTCTGTGGTTTTGGTTAGCTGGGGCTGAAGTATCAGCTGTGATTAACAAGATACCAGAACTACTAAAGCAAAAACTTTGCATTACTGGGCCTATTGATGCTGGTTAGCTGGAGCTAAGAAATTAGTGGTGATTAAGAAGAAACCAGCATCACTGAAGTGACATCTTCTGGGAAATATTTTTTGAGAGCATAAAGAGGCTGTGTTCCAGAGATAGCCAAGGTTGTACCTTGTGCTGCAGCAAGACTTGGTAATGTGTAAGAGTCACCCAGGTGGTACTGGTTTTGACAGCACAAAGGGGTCATGAAGAGCAGGTGAGGCTCAGCACAGTGAGAGGCCATGGAAGGCCATTGGTGAAGGTGCAGCCTCGGTTTGCAACTGATGGCCCAGGACTGAAGGGGTCACATAAAGGAGTTGAGGCTTGGCACCGTGAAGACAGTCTATGAGAGGCTATTGGTAAAGCCTAGGTACACCGAAAGACAGTGTTTTAGAGATGCCAGTACCATGAATGACCACCAAGAACAACAGCAGCAGTGGAATACAGGCATCTGGAGCCTAAAAGACAAGGTGTGTGCTACAAAGGGCAGAGTTGGAGAAGTGACCCAAGTCCTTGGAGGAATCCAGAAGATCGTGAATGGATCCCAGACATTGGATGGTTGGAGTTTGATTTTTGTTTTTGATTGTGACTGTGCCCTGATATTTTTCCCTCTTGAAAGAAGAAAGTATTTTTGTGGAGCCCACAGTTAAGAGACCTTGAATTTTAAAAGATATTGGACATTTTAAATTGATTGAACTTTT